>NW_026726605.1:0-39541 GCF_029784015.1 Lycium ferocissimum
CATATCTAGCATCATTATTGTCATCATAAAATCATAGTCGTTGTTTTGGTCATAAAAACTTTCAAGAATCGTAAAACTTAGATTTTGGAAAAAAATGGATATTTTGGAAAACATTCATAAACCTTTAGGAAGGAAAGTCATGCTTTGGAATCATAACTTCTAACTTTTGAAAATAAGGACGTTATGGGAACATTTATAAAATCGCAACGTATGATTCATGCCATAGAAGGAAAAGGGAAGAGCCTTAACATACTGTGCGCGCCTTACTAGCTACGCTTATCCATCCAAACTTGTTAGTCTACATTCAAGAGAGTTGACATAATCATTAGACTCATCATCATATACTTATCTCAATCCTTCAAACAAATTCATTTATATCACAAATTTCGCTTTATCTCCTCTGTAAATACACCATCCCCGAGAATCTAACTCGGCAAATTTTAATGAACAATAATCCGGGAATTCAACCCGGCCAAACCAACAACAATACTAGCAATTATTCTAGCAATATTCCATTCATATTCAATTCAATTCACATAATCTTTCAACAACTCAATCAACATTTTACTTTACCCGAAACCTTCCAATTCCACAACAACCATACATGTCATCATCATTCATATACGTTAACTTCAACAACACCCTTCATTCAACACCACATAATCCACAATGACAACAACTAGAAGATCAAATTACATCAATTTACCTGACTTACCAAATCCTCTACCATTCGGCCACAACACTTCTCACATAGATTTTCATGAATTTTCATTCATTTCTATACATTACAATAGCAACCAAACTACTAAATAAAATTAATTCCTCACTTCTACACATACTACTATATTCGGCACACACTACAACATCCATATTTTCCATGAATTTTCCATGTTTTCTATACATTACCACAACAAGCAACACACTACATGAAATGAATTCAATCTTCCACACAACACAACACATACACACACGGCTCAACCATGCATGTACACGGCCACACACCTTCACCTCTACAACACATGAATTTCATTCATTTTTCCATACTTCAACATACATAACTCTCCATAACATAAAAAAAAGGGTGAACTCTTACCTTTTTCCCTTCGAGTTTCCTCTTGGTTAAGGTTGTGAATTTGTGCAAATGAATAACCTTTTTATTCCAACCACTCTTCCATGTTGTATAGGGCCTTCCCATTTACTTGAAATGCAAGAAGAGAATAATTTTTGAACCATGATTTTCCCATGTCCCAAGTTCGGCCACCATGGCCGAACTCCTCTTTTTTGTTTGTTTGTTTCTTCTTCTTTCCTCCTCTTCTTTTAATTGATGGTTTAATTCTCTTCTCTCCTATATATATATATTACCAAGTCATGTGAGGGGCACATGCCCCTCTCTCTAGAATTTTCTTTTAATTTCTAGCAAAGATGACTTATTTGTCATCTTTTTTTTTTCTCCTTTTATTTTTTTTCCTCACATGGTCAATATGACCTTTTTGGAACATTCAAGAAACTTATGTGAAATTTCCGTTTTTGCCCCTCGACTTTTCTCAATATTACCATTTTTCCCCTAACCTTCCGCATTATTTCCACGGCCCATTTTGCAAATTTCTCTTTTTGCCCTTAACCTCCCTCAATATCGCCATACTAATAATAGTCATAAATAATTTTTATAACGACTTGCTCATTAAAATAATTTTTGAAAATAGTCTCGCCCTTAACTTTCCACAACGACTTTGGAATTTCCAAACGTACAAGATACGGGCTATAACACCGCCGTACCCTGAATAGGCATATGCATATACAACGGAAGAATATGTACCAAAATATAGGCTCCGGAACAAAGGAGCACTCCAAAGTAGCAGAATAGGTGTCCTAGACTAGCGGATCACCAAGATGGGCGTTTGTACCTGCGGGCATGAAACGCGAAATTTCGAATAAAGGGGTACGGAATATGTCGGGTATGCAAAGCATGAAATACAGTAAACAGGATCATAATCGGAACAAGAAGTACAGTAAATAAGTACAATATGCAAAATACCAAAATATTTAGTTTTGAAACACAAATCATGCATAGGGCTCAGGGAACATGGTCGCCACCCCGTCATCTAGCGCCATAACACAGCATAACACCAGAAGATTTCATATCTCCGTACCCAACATAGCTCCATAACACATCATAACGCCATAACACATCATAACGCCAAAATACATACGGAACCCGGCCCTCTAGCGAGGAGCTCGGCGAACCATAACACATCATACCCCGGAATATATCATAGTGCGCACGACTACATAACCGGCCCGGGACTCGGCGAAAGATATATCAACCATATGCACGAGCAGAGTCGTGAGTAACCATATGCATAAAAATCATCATCATAGACTCAATAGATAAGTAAATAATCGACACTCGAGGGTTAAGACGATAGTCACATTAAGTTCTTTTAGAAGGTCGTTAGAACTAAACATAGAAAAGTTTCGGGGCCCACGGACAGGTATCAAACCCATCCGAGCCCGCCTATGAAAGTTGGAGGTATTAGTCATTATAGAATCTCCTACGAACGTTTCGGAACGATCCGAGCTCGTCTATGAAAGTTACGGTCGTTCGTAGTTACGGAATCCTTTAAGAACAAAATTCTTTATGTAACATTTGAAAGCCAATCATATAAAACATAAGGACCTTAGTTCGACTACATTAAGAAAGCCAACATTAAGAAGCGAATAAGAATCGTATACAAGCTCGGATCTTAAGAATGGAGTTACCCCGAGGCTCGTGTCATAGCCTACTTACCACTAAGACATGCCAAAAGAAAGGAAGGTTAGGCTTTACATACCTCGTTCGCTTCCTAAGCTAATCCAAACTCAAGTTTCGGGCTCCCCAAGATCTACAACAACATCATTGATACCAAACTTTAGCTATAGGCACTTAAGAATTCAACTCCAAACTAGCACTTAATTCTACAGAAATTTGGGCAGCATTTCCACTGTAAATTCAACACCCCGAGAATTCAACTCGGCCAAATCATCAACAACAATGCCAACAATCATACCAACAACATCAACAATCAATTCAAAGCGCATTCTAACGTTAGTAACTCTTTTCTACATAATTCAACAACATTCCATTATATTCAATTCAACTACATACATTCAAGCCAACATCAACACTCACATGTTCGAATAGTAATCCGAGATCATTCAAACACGATTCAAGAACACTTTAAACAATCCGCACAACATTCAAAACAACCCAACCAAATACCATGTACCCGAAATCATCCCAAACCCGAGACCAACAACAACAACACATCTCTCTCTTCTAAATTCATGAATTACATCAACAATCCACACGTTAACAATGTCATTCTCATAAATATGACAACTACATTAAATGACGTTGGCTACTAAAATAGCCCACGACACTTTCAACTTCAACTTGAATCATTAAACTCTCATTATCAACATAGAACCCATAACAACAACAACCAAAATACCACATAAAATTAATTCATTCTTTGCCATACAAGATGACCCATATTCGGCCACCACCCTAACACACCAAGTTCATCATTTTCATCCATTTTCACACACTACAACATGTACAAATCATTCATAACATATGAAAAAGAAGATTAAACCTTACCTTTTCTTCTTAACTTCACAACTTGGCTAGGGTTTGCAAATGACAAAACAAATGATTTGTTGACTCCAACAACTATCTCACGTTAAAGAGGACCTTCCAATTGGTTGATTTGCTAGAAGAAACTATTTTTTTTATCACTATTTTTGGACCTCAATTTTTCTTGCTTATGGCCGAATATGGCTTCTCTTTGTTCTCCAAGCTTCTCAATTTTTCTTAAGTGTTGAAGATGAAGAATGTGACTAATTAGTCATCTAAAGTCCTCATATATAAGTCATCCATGTGTCCATGGCCCACACATGGCTTGGATCAATTAAAATTAGCCAAGCCATGGGTGGGAGCTCACCTATGCCACACGGCCAACATGGCCTTTAATTTCATGAATTCTCAACTTTTCATAATTCACTTTTAGCCCCAAATTTTTCTTAATATTTCATGCCAATAAATTCATAAGCAACTTATGCCTTAAAACAAAATCGAAGGTCAAAAGTCTCTACCTCGTATCCCGGAATAGTCTTGCCCCTAACTTATCATGGTTAACTCGGATTATCCCAATGTACAAAATACGGGATATAACACAAATATCGAATAACCAAATTGGGATGATCTAATATTTGATGATAACGAGGTAGATAATGCAATTCTTAAGCACAATGCCGATCAAGTGTGGGGGTGACGAGGAGCCTATTGAGGGTGGGGTGGTAGGAATGGTCCACATCCTCAAATGGGAAGGCAAGGAGGTTATCAAGCCCATGATGATCATTAAGATTGAGATGTTCATCGAGATCGTGAATTCTATGGTGATAACTATGGAAGAGAATCGTATGCGAAGCATGGAAACTATAGGAACCATAGGGGTTGGGACACGAGCCTCAACTCCATTAAATTATCTCTTCCAAGTGTCAAAGGGGGTAGTGATCCCGGTGTGCTTCTTGAATCGATAATGCAATGTGACCAGATCTTCTTAACAAATGACATGTCCGAGGTGATAAAGACATCTTATGCAATTGCCCACTTCGAAGGATTCGCCTCCAAATGGTGGGAAACTCAAGTGAAGGCGAGGAGATTACATGTTCTTACCCCAACACCTAATTGGGAGGAGCTAAAGGATATCTTGAAGCGCAAGTATGTTACTGAACGATATACGCAAGTATGTTACTGAACGATATAAACAAAAGAAACTCAAGAAGGTATACACTTTGAAGCAAGGAAAGAAGAGTGTGAAAGAATACTATGATGAGTTTCAACTTCTTAAAATGAGAATCGACTTTGAAGAAGATGGATTGAATGCCATGACTCAGTTCCGGGCCGGGTTGAATAGCGACATTGCTTCCCAAATGAGACTCCACAACTATGAAGATATTGATGAAACTCTTGTAGGGTCGATTGAGATAGAGGAGGGTATCAAGGAAGAAAACCTCAATAAGTCAAGAGGTTACACAAGTTCGTGGAACAACAATCAAGAAGGAGGAAATTTTTTTTTTCCTCAAGTTGGCAAAAGAACAAGGGCAACATGCAAGAATCTAAGAAACCCTTTGAAAAGAATAATCGAATTGAGAAACATCCCCAAAGCTTTTCCAAAAGGAAGGAGGTATGAAAGCTACTCCCATCTAATGCTTTAAATGTCATGGCTTTGGCGATAGAGCAAGTGAGTGCCCCAATCGAAAAGCCTTTATTTTGAGAGACACTTGTAGTGATGATGAGGGAGAATGCAAGGAGGGAAGTGATGAGGTCAATCATGAGCATGATGAACTTGGGAGTAATGAGGAACAAGATGACGGTGATATCACCGTTCCACTTTGTTTGGCAAGGAAGGTGATGACATGTTTGACCATGCCTTAAGAAGAGGAGTTTCCCATAAAAAATTATGTAGTGAGGGAGCAATTGGCTCCTTGTGAATATGAGTGGGAAGTGAGAGAGTTGCCACAAAATCCGTCTAACACCTTTGATTTTTCATCTTGCCAAAAGGACCATTTTGTAGGTACCCAAGGAAAGGAGTTCTCATGTGGAAACTCATATGCTTGAAGGAAAGAATGGAGGTCAAAATCACCTCTTCAATTGATCCATCGAACTTCTCATTGGTAAGTCAAGGTGAAGAGGATCCTTTGAATGAATACCAAGGTAAACCCCCTTTTCATAGTACTCCTACTTCTTTGGGTGATTTGGATGACAATTTGAGTGTGAGTGATTGTTTACCTCACATTAATCTTTATGTTTATGATCCTTATCCAGTTGAGAGTTATACCACATGTTTTGACAACTCCGTGTCTAGTAACCATTCTCTTTCTAATAACCATGCCCTATTTGATGATGATGAGATTATTTCTTGATACTTGCCTAGTTGTTTGGTATGTTATGATGTTGATGTAGCTTCCTTAAGTGACTACAAAATCTATTACAATCCATTTTGGGATAGTGACCAATCTACAAAAAAATTTAATGACATGGGTATGCCTAGGGAGGATGCACCAATAGTTGATGGGAGAATTGATCTGCTTGACTACTTGCGGAATCCTAGTAGTGAACCTTCAAATATTAGTGCCCATGATTGTGAGTCTTTGTATGATGGCCTACCTATTTATGATGATCATATTCGTGCTTGGCTTCAATCGAGTGACCCCTCCAGCTATGACCCATTTCTTGCTAAAAAATGATAGTGGGGGAGTCTTTTATGGTGATGTGAGCGTAGCGTCATATTTGGGTAGTCATAATTCAATCAAGAAACAAGTCTTTGATGTTGTGAGGGACTTTGTTGATGGCTACATTGATAGTACGACATTGTTTGATTCTTTCCACACCACTTTGTTCCTTCGAAGTCCCTTGTGCATGTGATGAGACTTTTTATGTCAAATGGGGCTTTTACACTTGAGGTTGAATTGAGAGACACTTTCCTCTACTATTTGTTTACCTATGATGATTGTCATTGTGAGATTATCCTCACGGATCTCTCTAGTACTAATGAGCCTTGTAGTGTTTGCATGTTGTCTTCTTGTTAGATGTGTGTAGGTGGCCCAAGTGTAGGAGATTGCATGGGAAGACGAGTTGGAGAAAGGGAGTGAAGATGGCTACGCTTGCAAGGAGGCTATTACTTAAAGGCTAGCATTTCAAGTTCAAGAAAGACAGCCAAACAAGGCCCTTAGTTCATTAAGGGTAGATTTGTAATAGCATAGTTGCCTTCCTCCTTTATCTTGTATTAATAAAAGTATCTTTATTTCCCTAGGTAGATTTTGATGACTATTGATATTTACAAACACTTGAGTGTTGAGAGCTTGTGTAAACTATTGACTTTGAGCATTGTTTTTAAAAGGATTGGTTGCTTAGGAGTCAAATCCTTGAGGTCATCCAAAGAGTTTAGTGCTCTTTAGTTCCTAATTTAGAGGTCTCAGTTAATTGAAGAACTTTGGCTGCTAAATTGGGTCTTTAGTTGTGTCAAATTATCTATCCTTTACTTTCTTGTCATTTTCTTATCTTTTTCCTATTCGTTCTTGTATCACTAGGAGACAATTCTGCGAACATATCCAAAACCTATGGCATTTGTTACACCCCATACTTTATACGCTGAGTTTCGTCGGGAGTTAGCCGACATGGATTTAGAAAGTGAAGTTTTCATCAAGGTCATAAGAGATTCTGCACGTTCATTCTATGTATATGAGAGTTTATGTTATGTCTAACAAGTATCAGAAAGATTGGAGGTTGAACGAATCAAAGAAAATGAGTGTGATAGGGGCGAGTTCAACGCCCATTTCGAGAGACCATAGAATGGTCGACGACCCGTCAATCCCCACCGTGGAACCACCATCAGAGAGTCGCTGTGATGGGTTGCTTGATGCCACCACTCAACGGTCGTAGAGCATATCGATGATCCGTCGAGTTGACCCTCGAATTTAAGGAGGTGGAATTTTTTTTTGTTTTAAATTAAAGGGCCACGACCTTGGGTTCATTTATCACCAAAAACAAATCCTTCTAGACCCTCTAAGCTCTCTCAAACACCTATAAACATTCCAAATCATCCAAAGCTACTTCCAAAGAAGATCAAACCTTGAAAGCATCAGCTAGTTCATAGAAGAGATGTGTTTTGCTACTTGTTGAAGTTGTAGTGGATAAGCTTTGGAGTAAATTGTGTAAGGTGAAGTTCTTCAAGTTATAAGGTATGATTCTAACTTTATTTCTTATTTTGGGTTGATATGAAGGCTAGCAAGTCTTAAATGTGAAAATAGTTATGGAAGAAAGGTTATAAGGTGTTGGGTTGTAGTTGTTAGCTATGGATGGAATTTGAAAGGAGGATTTTGAATTAATTTGAGTCTAATTTGCATATGATCTTTTGGCTATGGTATTGTTGACATTATTATGTTGCGTGGGAGTTGTTTTGGAGTTTGGAGGAAGTAGATGATATAGGAGAAATCTTTCAAATTTCGTTAGCTCATTTATTAGTTTAGTTTGACTTTATAAGCGTTTCAACGACTTAACCTTAGTATGAATCATCTTGAATGTAGATTTGCAAGTTCGGGAGGCTAGACGTTGAGTGGTTTGGTTAAGTAGACGACAAGGTATGTTAAGGTTATACCTTTATTTGTTATGGCATGATACTATTGTTACAAACTTATACGAAAGATATCCACATTGACTACAATTCTAGAAACATTAGAAGTTTATGGTTCTTGATGATCTCATGATATTATTGATCTTTGTCTCATGATTATTGATTTTGCCTTATGGCTATTGATCTCATTTTATTGATGTTGATCTCATCTTATGGTTATTGTTCCTTTAAGGTGAGATATGTTCATGATGATAGTTCCATAATGATAATCGGAGGTTTACCGACCTTATGTCACTCAGATAGAGCTATAGCTTTTCTTTTGAGCTCCCATGCATTCTTTATATGTATATGTAGCTATTTTCTCACACCAAGCCGCGTTATAGTCGGCCGAGTACGGCTCCTATTATGCAAACCACTGCAGTTGGGTGCGGATAAGACCGAACCTTATTATGGCCAGGTACAGATGACACCGAGCCTATATGGTTGGGTACGGCATTATGATATATTTATATGTATAAAAAATGTTTTATTAAAAGGAAAGCATGCATGATATCCAACTTAAGAGGCATTCAGATGTACATGTTATCTCTTTTATGTCTTGTTACTTTCATGTCTTTATTATGTTGTTATTCATGCCTTACATACTGAGAACATTATTTGTACAGACATCCTTTTGTTTGTGGATGCTGCGTTCATACCCGCAGATAGACAAGGAGATGGATCAGACCCCTTAAGCTGCTTCCTCACCATTTATAGAGGAGCACTCCACTTGCTCCGGCTTGTGACATATATTTTGTGTATATATATATATGGGAATGGCGGGGTCATGTCCCGTCCTTATGGTGTTATGCACTCGTGCAGACATCGTGACAGGTTATGTACAGTTAGAGGTTCTATGACCATCTCAGTCCATTCCTTGTTGAATCATCATATTTTGATAGTCTTGTCGGCTTGTGTACTTGAGATCAGTTTGATGATGTATATATACATAGCTTTTGGGCTTGTCTCCCTTACAGATTATGATATTTATGAGTTAGCTTTATGGCCCACTCAGATATTACTATGAGATGTACGTTTTGCAGTGCTCGGTAGTTTAGCTCCAAGTGCCCGTCATATCCCTCTTGATAGGTCGTGACAAAAGTGATATCACAGCAGTTCTTCCTAGGGCTGTCTATGAGCTGTGCACAGTAGAGTCTTATTTATGGGTGTGCAGTGCACCACACTTATAAACAGGAGGCTGCAGGACATTTAGGAAGATTGACCTTTTCTTTCTCATCTTAGATCGTGCGATAGAGCCATGTTAGAAGGATTTTTTTTTCTCTTTCCTGACTGTGCGTTGTGATTTCAATAATGCTTGTAATGAGGAAACCTTCAGCAGCCAGAAGGGCAAGTCAGTGGCAGGTAGGAGAACTGGACGGGTACCGCTTATAGATGTAAGGGAGGGCAAGTCCCAGAATAAGGTTCCATCTCGGTCCTCTCATACTCCGCCCGCTCCAGAGGAGCATTGAGGAGCTCCAACCCCAAATCCAGCTCCAGCATCCCCAGTTCTTCCACCAGATGCCTCGGGAGGGAGATGAGAGTGGCTATTCAGTTGTTGACCCAATTAGCAGTCGCTCAGGCCCAGCCTCAGGGTATGAGTTGTGGTGATAGAGCTGTTAGTGCCATTGTTTGAGATTTTATTAATCTAGACCCTCCAAAATTCTTTGGGTTGAAATCAGGTGAGGACCCGCAGATCTTTATATATGGGATGTTGAGGACATTACGGGTGATGCATGCTTCAGAAGCTGAGTCAGTGGAGTTGGCTTCCTATAGACTACGGGATGTTGCCGTTCATTGGTATGAGACTTGGGTATCATCCAAAGGGGTTAATGCACCTCCACCCATGTGGTAGGAGTTCGTAGATGCCTTCCTTTGACATTATTTGGTGCCAGAGTGATATGATTGTTACACCTCAAAAATTTCCCCTTAACGTATAGCGAATGGACTAACGAAGGGCATGATGGACACGGGGTTTGGATAAGTAAGAAATAGTAATTGATAGACCTAATTAAGATTTCCAAAGACATTCGAATTGAAGAAAGAAAGTTGTTAAGGAAAGCGAGTTATAAGTTAGTGTGTCGGGAAGAGTCATGAGTATTGAGTTAATGGTGCCTTAAGGATGTTGTGGAGAAGAGTTATAACGTCCCCGAGATTAATAATGAAGTGATAAACAAGTGCTAAGAAGGTTCCATAAGGATTGGAGATCAAACATAAACGACGGGAACCATTCGGTGGGAACGCGGAGTTCCACGGACAGCATCATGATCCACGGACCGTGGATGTGTCCGTGGAATAGCCAGCAGAGAAGATGGTTGGCTGGTTGTCACACCCCGATCTTAGTAGGGTGTGATGGGCACCCGACCCCATATTCGGAGCCGAGCGAACCCGCGGACTCTTATTACTAACATATTCTCTTTGGATTCTTAAATCAAATGAAAGCAAAATACATAGTAAAATTTTCAAAATCTTTTCGTCGTATCTCAAATTAAAAACAGTCTGTAAACATAAGGGCTTTGTAACATAATGTATAATAAAAACATATCGGCTAGTGGGGCCGTTTTCAGGATCGACACTCTAGACCCACGACTCTGTCTGAAAAGTCTCCTAACTTCGAACAAGCCACGTCGCGACATACTCGACTCGACGGGACTCGAGAACAAATGGAGTCTACCAACTCCGCCGGGACGTCTTCGTGATGGCTCTTACTTGTCCGAGTGTACTGCGCGCGTAAGCATGAAACGACGCCCACAAAAAGGGGCGTCGGTACGAGCAAGGTGCGAGTATGTAAGGCATGGATTGTAACATAGAAAGAAGCGTAATCATGAGAACAACGGTATGGAGATGTAGAGCATATCATGTGAGAGAGAGTATCTGTACATATGAGACATATCATGTGTAGGGAGTAACTGTACATATGGAACATGTCACATGTAAAGGCGTAACACATGTACGTATGGAACATATCATGTAAAGCCGTAACACTATACATATGGATCATATCATGTAAAGGCAATTTGTACGTATGTGAATGCCTCTGAGGGCGGATGCCATGCATGCTTATCTGGTCATATCATATCATATCATATCATATTATATCATATCATATCATATCATATCATATCATATCATATCATATCATATCATATCATATCATATCATATCATATCATATCATATCATATCATATCATATCATATCATGTCATATCATAGCGCCGAACAACGTCGGCTCGCCCCATATGCGCCCGAAATACGTCGGCTCGTCCATAAATCCCGCGTCGGGCATCCCGTGTCGGGATGATAAACCAATCGACCGGGTGGCAATGAAACATGTTTCCCTTCCCATTCCCCATGTATCCCTTCCCCCACCCCATGTGCATATACATATCTCATATACATATGTCATATAAGCATGCAGGAGAGCCCAAAGAAAATCATGTATTCATCGGAGTGACGTAAGGTCGGTAGCCTCCGATTACATTATGGAATAATCAGGATCGTCCTGTCTCCCCTTGAAGGAACGATAATCATAAGGGGAGACTATCAAGAAAGAGTGTCATCATGGAAAAACCTAAAACAGGACCATAAGGCATCGTTTCATATACTTGGGACCTTTAAAGTAGTCATTATCCAAAAATAGCTTAACATTTCATATCGTCGTATTCATGGTAAGAACATATCCTTGACATATTCATCATAGACGTTTTTCTCATATCTGGCATCATCATTGTCATCATAAAATCATAGTCGTTGTTTTGGTCATAAAAACTTTCAAAAATCGTAAAACTTAGATTTTGGAGAAAAATGGATATTCTGGAAAACATTCATAAACTTTTAGGAAGGAAAATCATGCTTTGGAATCATAACTTCTAACTTTTGAAAATAAGGACGTTATGGGAACATTTGTAAAATCACAACGTATGATTCATGCCATAGAAGGAAAAAGGACGAGCCTTAACATACGTGCCGCGCCTTACTAGCTACGCTTATCCATCCAAACTTGTTAGTCTACATTCAAGAGAGTTGACATAATCATTAGAATCATCACCATATACTTATCTCAATCCTTCAAACAAATTCATTTATATCGCCGAAATTTCGCAAAGTATCTCCTACGTAAATATGCCATCCCCGAGAATCTAACTCGGCAAATTTTAATCAACAATAATCCGGGAATTCAACCCGGCCAAACCAAAAACAATACTAGAAATTATTCTAGCAACACTTCAATATTCAATTCTATTCTATTCAATTCAATTCAATTCGCATAATGTTCCAACAACTCAATGGACATACTACTTTATCCGAAACCTTCAATTTCACCAACAACCATGCATTTCATTATCATTCATATACGTTAACTTCAACAACAACCTTCATTCTACGTCACATAATCCATAACGACAACAACTAGAATGTCAAATAAAATCAATTTACTACAACTTACCAAACCCTCTACCATTCGGCCACAACAACTTCTTACATATTTTCATGCATTTTCATCCATCTCTATACACTCCAACCACAACAAAAGACTAAGTAAAATTTATTTATTTTTCCCATGCAACACAACGCACACACACGGCCAACTCATGCAACACACGGCCCAACTACCATCCACAACACAACAACCAAATTACTAAATAAAATCCATTCATCACATCTATACAATACAGCACATATTCGGCACACCACACGACCACATTACCATTTGCATGTTTTCATGTTTTTCATCCATTTTTCCATACTATAACATGTACCAAACATCCATAGCACATAAAAGAAAGTTGGTTCTTACCTTTTCCATTCAACTTCCCTCTTGGTTCGGGTTTGTATATGACGTCAAAGAGCCTTCTACTTGCTTCAACACTTACTCCATGTTATAGAGGGCCTTCCAATTAGTAGGAAAGATGGAAGAAAATAATTTTTCTTAGCCAATTCCATGGGCCCAAATTTGGGGAGCTTGGCCGAATGCTCCCTCTCTTTTTTTTTTTTCTTTCTTTCTTTCTCTCCACTCTTTTAATTAAAAGATGACCTCCCTCATATATATATAGTTCTACAAGCATGTGAGGGGCACATGCCCTTCTCTCCATTTTTCTAGAATTTTCTTTTCTTTTCTTGAATTTCTTTTGAATTTTCTCACATGGTCAAAGAAGACCAAATATCTTCTTTTGTACACTTTAATCCCCATTAGTTTAAATATAGCACACACCACACATGCCATACGGCCATAATGGCCCTTTCTTGAATTTTCTTGAATATTTGCGAAATTACCATTTTACCCCTAGGCTTCCATAATATTACCATGATCCATTTTGCGAATCTTCCTTTTTGCCCTTAACCTTTCCCAATATTTCCACACTAATAATGTTCATAAATATTATTCATAACCAACTTGTACATTAGAAAAATTTTGGAGAATGGTCTCGCCCTTAACTTTCCACGTCGACTTTGAAATTTCCAAACGTACAAAATACGGGCTATAACACCGGTCATGAACCACAACCAGTTCCACGGCCAGCACTTGGTTCCACGGACTGTTCCACAGTCCGTGGAACTCCCGGCGACTGAAAAGTTCTAAGTTTATATATGTGATGCCCACTTCATTTTATTCATTTCCACCAACGTCTTCAACCTCTCAAGACCTCTAGAACCTTCCAAATATTTCATCCACAAGAAAACAAAGGGGATCAAGGATCAATAACAAGATTTGAAGTGAATCAAGCCGATGAAACTCCATTAAAGCCATCAAAGTCAAGAAATCTCAAGAAAGGTGAAATAGGGTTTTTGTGCAAAAAGGTGTATTATCATTCAAGGTCTATTCCTTCATCATTTAAGGTAAGTTTTATGGTCTTTATATGTTGTTTGAAGTATTAGTAAGTTGAAACACATGAATGGTAGAAGAGAATAGAAAATGGGTCTTAAATGGGTGAATAATGTCATTGTGGAATAGTAGTTGGAGTGAATCATGAAAATGAATACGTTGAGATTACAAATACGTTATAAATGACATTTAGAACATGAAATAAGGATTGTATGTGGAATTACGTGATAATAGACTTTAGCCATGATTTTGGAGGATTGGAGTAGAATTGTGAAATGTGAATAAAGTAAATTAATGACGATTGTTGCTAGCGATATTGTGATTGTCGTTACGAATGTTGGGAGTTGATATGGAATATGGTAGAAAGTAGTATAAACAAAGGTAACGCTGCCCAATTTTCCTTAGCCTTAAGAAGCGCGTTCTTGTAATTGCCTAGCTAACGACGATACAAACTCTCTTTAAGGTAAAGACGCAAGCATTAGAGGAGAACGAGCAAGTAATAGAGTAACTAAACGACAAAGGTATGTGAGGCTCAACCCTTCTTTCTAAGGCATGAATCTTATGCATGATTTACCTTCCTCTTCGTGAATTTCCTACATTCCAGAAGACTAAAGTCCTATGTTCATGAATGGTCGTATGAGGTAAGAAACGCGCTACGAACACGAAGATGATAACGCTAAGCTTAAGCCTAAAGATTCTAGAGATCACGATATGATGTACCTATGAAGCTAATGATGTCGATTATGATCCGTTAATGCCTTCCTCACGTACACTCACCTTAAGATGTAGTCCCTCCAAGGTGAGACATAATGACTACGATTATTCCATAACGTAGTCGGGGGTCCACGACCTTACGTCACCCCGACACAACTATACTTGCTTTCAAGTTCTAAGGTATGAATTGATGATATATGTATAATGATATTGAATTATGATAGATGCCATGATGTGTATAATAATGTGATTCCACCGCGCCTAATTGGCCGGGCATGTCACCGCTAAGGCGGGCAGCGTACGATCCCACCGTGCCTAGATGGCCGGGAATGTCACCGCTAAGGCGGGCTGCTATGTTACACCGAGCCGAGAGGGCCGGGCATGACACCACTAGTGGGCGGCATATGATGGATACCCGGACGCGGGTTTATGACATGATGACATGTGATTGATATGATGATGCATGCATGGTATGACGATGTATATGTGACATAGTAAAGTATACATTATGATAATGTACATGATATGCTTATGTATGATGAATCTATGTGAAAAGTATCTATACTTACAAGAGTACACAGGTTGTATCTTCATCTCATGACTTATGATATTCTTATCATGCTTATTTCATTCCTGCCTTACATACTCAGTACAATATTCGTACTGACGTCCATTTTCTTTGGACGCTGTGTTCATGCCCACAGGTAGGCAGGGAGACGGTGCGGATCCGTAGGAGCTATTGGGCGATTGAGAGCACCCTACTCTTCGGAGGTGCCATTGATTATTCTTTTGGTACATATATGTACATATTTATGATTTGGGCACGACGGGGTCCTGTCCCATCCATATGTCTAGTACTCTAGTAGAGGCTCGTAGATACGCATGTGTGGGTATTATGGTCCCATAGTCCTCATGTACATGTATGTATATATGTATATATTATTTTGATAGCCGAAGGGCTTATGTTTATAAAAGTAATTATGTTTCAAATGCTAATAGATTTCTATGATTGTGAATATATATTATGAATGAGAGCATATAGGTAACGGAATGAGTGGTGTTCGGTGGTTAGCCCCGGATACCCGTCATGGCCCGTAGTTCGGGTCGTGACAGAAGTGATATCAGAGCGATTCAATCCTAGGAAGTGTCTACGAGCGTGCCTAGTAGAGTCTTGTTTATGGTGTGTTGCACGCCACGCTAATAAACAAGAGGCTACAGGGCATTCAGGAAAAATGACCATCTTTCTTCTTATGAAATCGTGCGATAGAGCCGTGTATAAGATTTAGTCCTCCCTAATAAGTATGTTGTGATTTCAGAAATGCCGCCAAAAGGACAAGCCTAAGCCGCCCAGAAGGGCAAGCCTATGATGAGGAGGCGGGCAGAAAGAGAGCCGCCTATGAATATAGATGAGGGTGAGTCACACCATGAGGCTCTGTCTAATGCCTCCACTACTCTGCCTATTACGGAAGGGCAAGAAGGGGCTTCAGCTCCAGATCCTATGCCTCCAGTTCCTCCACCGGCTACATCGGGTCAACAAGTGGCCGAGGCTATTAATTTATTGACACAGTTGGTTGCCGCTCAGGCACAATGGCAAAATACGAGCCCAAGTGATCGTTCAGCTAGTGCTAGAGCCCGTGACTTCATGAGTCTAAATCCTCCGGAATTCTTTGGGTCAAAGCCGGAAGAAGATCCGCAAGGCTTTATTGATGAAATGTTGAGAACGTTGCGGATTATTCATGCTTCTGAGACCGAATCCGTGGAGTTAGCATCATATAGACTCCGAGATGTGGCGATTATATGGTATAATAATTGGATAGCATCAAGGCAAGAGAATGCGCCTCCCCCCATTTGGCAAGAATTCGTAAATGCTTTTATTCGCCATTACTTGCCACCCGAGGTCCGCCGAGCTAGAGCGGATAGATTTTTAAATTTGAAGCAAGGGAGCATGAGCGCTCGGGAGTATAGCCTTCAATTCAATTCCTTGGCTAGGTATGCTCCGACAATGGTGGCCGATATGGGAGATCGGGTGCACAGATTTGTGAGTGGCTTAGGGCCCCATTTATTTAAAGATTGCTTAACGGCTTCATTGCAGGATTGAATGGACATCTCCCAAATTCTAGCCCATGCCCAAAACCTAAAAGGGCAACAACCTCCGCAAAGGGGTGATCGCGATGTTGATAGAGGGCAAAGAAAATGGGCCAGATCTATGGGCACAGGCGGTGATTATAGAGGGGGGGTCCAGACAGACACATTCTAGGCACTTAGGCCAGTCAGTGACGAGTGCACCTCCCCGGTTTACAGGCAGAAGATCTGATCGCTCCTTCCGTTCAGGACAGGGCCAGAGTTCGAGGGCCCCGGTGTTCCCGGTTTGGGGAGATTACGGCGAGGGGAGACCACCGGTTCCCCAATGCGATCGGTGCGAAAAATTGCACTCGGGCCATGTCGCCGGGGCACGGATGCTTGTTATGTTTGTGGGCGACGGGGATATGATGCGAGATTGTCCTTCGAGATATGGCGAGAGGTGGGGTTCGACCCACGGGATCGACGAGGAGGTTCTTCATCGGTGCGTCCGACGGGACGACTCCCCGTTTCGGTGGGGCCGAGGTAGAGGCCGAGGGGGAGCACCTACTTCAGGTGATACCCAACACCGCTTATATGCTTTAGCCGGACGACAGGATCTCGAGTCGTCCCCAGATGTGGTTACAGGTACATTGACTGTGTTTTCTTATGACGTGTATGCATTGATAGATCCGGATTTCACATTATCATATATTACTCCATATGTTGCAAACCGTATTGGGGTGAAACCTAAGCCAATTAAACCCTTTGAGGTGTCTACTCCGGTTGGTGATCCCGTAATAGCTAAACAAGTGTATAAAGATTGTCTAATTGTGATATGTGATCGCCAAACCAAAGCTGATTTAATTGAGCTGGAAATGCTCGATTTTGATGTGATTATGGGTATGGATTGGTTGGCCTCATGCTATGCTAATGTTGATTGCCGATTGAAAATAGTTCGCTTTCAATTTTTGGGAGAGCCCGTAGTCGAATGGAAAGGTAATACGGAAACTCCAAGAGGTAGGTTTATTTCCTACCTTAAGGTGAGAAAGATGATAGCTAAGGGCTATATTTATCACCTGGTCCGAGTTCACGATACGGAAGCAAAGCCACCAACATTCCAATCTGTTCCGGTAGTGAATGAATTCCCGGATGTATTCCCAGATAAACTTCCAGGCCTTCCTCCAGAAAGGGAAATTAAGTTCGCTATTGATGTGTTACCGGACACTAAGCCTATTTCTATCCCTCCTTACCGAATGGCTCCGACAGAATTGAAAGAGCTGAAGGCACAGTTGAAAGATTTACTCGAGAAGGGGTTTATTAGACCCATTTCATCACCGTGGGGAGCACCAGTCTTGTTTGTGAGAAATAAAGATGGCTCCCTACGAATGTGTATCGATTATAGACAGCTAAATAAGGTGACGATAAAGAACAAGTATCCTCTTCCGAGAATTGATGATCTGTTTGATTAGCTACAGGGTGCCAAGTGGTTTTCTAAAATAGACCTGAGATCGGGTTATAATCAAGTGAGAGTCAGAGAAGAAGATATTCCCAAGACAGCTTTCCGAATGAGATATGGCCATTATGAATTCCGAGTGATATCATTTGGGCTAACTAATGCTCCGGCAGTGTTCATGAATTTAATGAATAATGTGTTCAGGCCTCTCTTGGACTTGTTCGTAATAGTATTCATTGATGATATTCTGGTATACTCTCGCACAGAATCAGAACATGCAGATCATTTACGTATTGTCCTTGGAATTCTCCGTACTCGAGAATTGTATGCGAAATTTTCAAAGTGCGAGTTTTGGCTAAATTTCGTGACATTCTTGGGCCATGTTATTTCCGATGATGGCATTAGAGTCGACACGCAGAAAATTGAAGCTGTGAAGACTTGGCCAAGGCCTACGATGCCTACAGAAGTTAGTAGTTTTCTGGGATTGGCAGGTTATTATAGAAGATTCGTAGAGGGATTTTCATCCATTTCAGCCCCATTGATGAAGCTAACCCAAAAGTCAGTAAAATTTCGGTGGAATGACGCTTGTGAGCGTAGTTTCCAAGAGTTGAAGGACAGATTAACCTCAGCTCCGGTTTTAACACTTTCAGAAGGGCCAGATGGTTATGTCGTATATTGCGATGCTTCCGGTATTGGGATAGGGTGCGTATTAATGCAGCATGGAAAAGTCATCGCATATGCTTCGAGACAATTACGGAAACATGAAAAGAACTACCCAACTCATGATCTTGAATTGGCTGCAGTTATTCATGCGTTAAAAATGTGGAGACATTACTTGTATGGCGTGCATGTTGACATCTATACAGATCACAAGAGCCTTCAGTACATTTTCAAACAAAAGGAGTTGAATCTGCGGCAAAGGCGGTGGCTAGAATTATTGAAGGATTATGATGTTACTATTTTATACCACCCCAGAAAAGCTAATGTAGTAGCTGACGCGCTTAGCCGCCGATCTATGGGTAGCTCATGTGAAGTCCCCGCGGAAAGGAAAGAAATGATTCATGAACTCCATCAACTAGCAAATCTTGGAGTGCGTATAATTGATTCAGGTGATGCAGGAGTTAGTATTAGTAATCCCACAGTTTCTTCCTTGAATGCGGAAGTAAAAGAGCGACAATATGAAGATCCTCAATTGAGCCATTATAGAGATGTATGTCATGCAAAAGAGGAGTCCCCATTTGAAATTTCCACAGAAGGAGTTCTTAGATACCGAGGCAGGCTATGTGTTCCAAATGTTGCAGAGTTACGCCGCCGAATCTTAGGAGAAGCTCATTATTCTCGGTAGTCTATTCATCCAGGAACGACAAAGATGTATCATGATCTCAAAATGATGTATTGGTGGGATGGTATGAAAAGAGACATAGCAGAATTTGTAGCCCAATGTCCAAATTATCAGCAAGTGAAGGTAGAACACCAAAAGCCAGGGGGATTATTGCAAGCGATAGAAATTCCTACATGGAAATGGGAAGTGATCAATATAGATTTTATTGTAGGATTTCCCCGTTCCGGAGAAAAGTATGATTCTATATGGGTGATCATGGATAGATTGACAAAAGAAGCTCATTTTCTCCCAGTCAGAACCACATATTTAGCAGAAGATTATGCGAGGTTGTACATTAAGGAAATTGTGAGACTTCATGGCGTACCAATATCTATCATTACAGACAGAGGAGCACAGTTTACAGTCAAATTCTGGAAATCTTTTCAAGAAGGTCTAGGTACTCAGGTGAGGCTCAGCACGGCATTTCACCCGCAAACTGACGGGCAAGCCGAGCGTACTATACAGACCTTGTAGGATATGCTAAGGGCATGTGTTTTAGATTTTGGTGGTAGTTGGTATGACCACTTACCCCTAATCGAATTTGCCTATAACAATAGCTACCATTCCAGTATCCAAATGGCTCCGTACGAAGCTCTATATGGAAGGAAATGCAGATCTCCGATTGGATGATTTGATGTTGGAGAAGTGCAATTGATAGGCCCCAAGTTGATTCAACAAGCGGTAGAAAAAGTCAAGGTGATTCGAGATCGACTATTGACAGCCCAAAGTCGCCAAAAGTCTTATGCGGACAACCGCCGGCGGGATTTAGAATTTCAAGTCAACGATTGGGTGTTCTTAAAAGTGTCACCAATGAAAGGAGTGATGAGATTTGGTAAGAAAGGAAAGTTGAGTCCTCAATATACTGGACCCTATAAGATCATTCGCAAAGTGGGTTAAGTAGCGTATGAATTAGACTTGCCTTCAGAGCTTGAATTAGTTCATCCAGTATTCCATGTTTCAATGCTCCGCAAATGTGTTGGAGACCCCACAAAGATTGTGCCAGTTGATGATGTTCAGATTACAGAAAAGTTAGCCTATGAAGAAGTGCCTATTGCCATATTAGACAGGCAAGTACGAATACTTCGGAATAAGGAAATAGCTTCAGTTAAAGTCTTATTGCGAACTAACAATCGGGAAGAGATGACTTGGGAAGCGGAAGAGAAGATGAAATCCACATATCCACATTTATTTCAGCCCCCAGAAGAGATCTATGATGAGACATCGAGATTATGAGGTATGTATACTTTACTTTTATGTATACGCGTCGTGTATAGCCAATATATGTTGCTTTTGTGTTGTGGCCCTGTGAGGTAATGATATTATGGGTTCTTTGTGACAGGATGGTAACACCATATTACAGGGGAAGCTCTGGCAAAATTTTTCAGGAATTCCTAGCAATTTAACATTCGAGGACGAATGTTCCAAAAGGGGGGAAAAATGTTACACCTCGAAAATTTCCCCTTAACATATAGCGAATGGACTAACAAAGGGCATGATGGACACGGGGTTTGGATAAGTAATAAATAGTAATTGATAGCCCTAATTAAGATTTCCAAAGACATTCGAATTGAAGAAAGAAAGTTGTTAAGGAAAGCGAGTTATAAGTTAGTGTGTCGGGAAGAATCATGAGTATTGAGTTAATGGTGCCTTAAGGATGTTGTGGAGAAGAGTGATAACGTCCCCAAGATTAATATGAAGTGATAAACAAGTGCTAAGAAGGTTTCATAAGGATTGGAGATCAAACGAGACGACGGGAACCATTCCGGTGGAACTGTGAGTTCCACGGCCATGTTCCACGGACAACATCATGATCCACGGACCGTGGATGTGTCCGTGGAACAGCCAGCAGAGAAGATGGCTAGCTGCTCATGAACCATGACCAGTTCCACGGCCAGCACTTGGTTCCACGGACCGTGGAACAGTCCGTGGAACTCCCGACGACTGAAATGTTCTAAGTTTATATATGTGATGCCCACTTCATTTTATTCATTTCCACCAACGTCTTCAACCTCTCAAGACCTATAGAACCTTCCAAATATTTCATCCACAAGAAAACAAAAGGGATCAAGGATCAATAACAAGATTTGAAGTGAATCAAGCCTATGAAACTCCATTAAAGCCATCAAAGTCAAGAAATCTCAAGAAAGGTGAAATAGGGTTTTTGTGCAAAAAGGTGTATTATCATTCAAGGTCTATTCCTTCATCATTTAAGGTAAGTTTTATGGTCTTTCTATGTTGTTTTAAGTATTAGTAAGTTGAAACACATGAATGGTAGAAGAGAATAGAAAATGGGTCTTAAATGGGTGAACAATGTCATTGTGGAATAGTAGTTGGAGTGAATCATGAAAATGAATGCGTTGAGATTATAAATACGTTATAAATGACATTTAGAACATGAAATAAGGATTGTATGTGGAAGTACGTGATAATAGACTTTAGTCATGATTTTGGAGGATTGGAGTAGAATTGTGAAATGTGAATAAAGTAAATGAATGACGATTGTTGCTAGCAATATTGTGATTGTCGTTACGAATGTTGGGAGTTGATATGGAATATGGCAGAAAGTAGTATAAATAATGGAAACGCTTCCCAATTTTCCTTAGCCTTAAGAAGCGCGTTCTTGTAATTGCCTAGCTAACGATGATACGAACTCTCTTGAAGGTAAAGACGCAAGCATTAGAGGAGAATGAGCAAGCAATAGAGTAACTAAGCGACAAAGGTATGTGAGGCTCAACCCTTCTTTCTAAGGAATGAATCTTATGCATGATTTCCCTTCCTCTTTGTGAATTTCCTACGTTCCAGAAGACTAAAGGCCTATGTTCATGAACGGTCATATGAGGTAAAAACGCGCTACGAACACGAAGATGATAACGCTAAGCTTAAGCCTAAAGATTCTAGAGATCACGATATGATGTACCTATGAAGCTAATGATGTCGATTATGATCCGTTAATGCCTTCCTCATTTACACTCACCTTAAGATGTAGTCCCTCCAAGGTGAGACATAATGACTACGATTATTCCATAATGTAGTCGGGGGTCCACGACCTTACGTCACCCCGACACAACTATACTTGCTTTCAAGTTCTAAGGTATGAATTGATGATATATGTATAATGATATTGAATTATGATAGATGCCATGATGTGTATAATAATGTGATTCCACCGCGCCTAATTGGTCGGGCATGTCACCGCTAAGGCGGGCTGCGTACGATCCCACCGTGCCTAGATGGCCGGACATGTCACCGCTAAGGCGGGTTGCTATGTTACACCGAGCCGAGAGGGCTGTGCATGACACCACTAGTGGGCGGCATATGATGGATACCCGGACGCGGGTTTATGACATGATGACATGTGATTGATATGATGATGCATGCATAGTATGACGATGTATATGTGACATAGTAAAGTATACATTATGATAATGTACATGATATGCTTATGTATGATGAATGTATATGAAATGTATCTATACTTACAAGAGTACACAGGTTGTATCTTCATCTTATGACTTATGATATTCTTATTATGCTTATTTCATTCCTGCCTTACATACTCAGTACAATATTCGTACTGACGTACGTTTTCTTTGGACGCTGTGTTCATGCCCACAGGTAGGCAGGGAGACGGTGCAGATCCGTAGGAGCTATTAGCTGATTAAGAGCACCCCACTCTTCTGGAGGTGTAATTGATTATTCTTTTGGTACATATATGTATATATTTATGATTTGGGCACGACGGGGTCCTGTCCCGTCCATATGTCTAGTACTCTAGTAGAGGCTCGTAGATACGCATGTATGGGTATTATGGTCCCATAGTCCTCATGTACATGTATGTATATATGTATATATTATTTTGATATCCGAAGGGCTTATGTTTACAAAATTAATTATGTTTCAAATGTTAATAGATTTCTATGATTGTGAATATATATTATGAATGAGAACATATAGGTAACGGAATGAGTGGTGTTCGGTGGTTAGCCCCATATACCCGTCATGGCTAGTAGTTCGGGTCGTGACAATGATCTTACTTAGCACACATTATTTCAAGACATACATTCAAGGACGAGATATGAGACTTCAAGCTCTACAAGCTACATAGAAGATGAGAAAGTCGTTTGAGGCCTTTGGAGGCTCCTACAAGCCACGCAAGATGGATTATGATGTGTGAAAGGTAGCTTGGGAGTTGATTGAAGAAGAAGCTACTAGAAAGGGGACCAAATGCTCAAAGTGGCCAAACGTGTAAATAGGGATGTTTCTGCAAATTGGCTACACTTGCAAACTTAGACAAGATCAGGAGTTGGCTATTTGTCCAAAGAAGGTTATGCTTGCAAGAAGGCCATGCATGCAAGGTTGATTAGAGGGTCATCTATGCAAGGAGGGGCGTGTTTGGCCATTGATGGCCAATTCTTGAATTGAAGACTACAATAAGAAGGCTAGCCAAACAAGGCCCTTACTTCATTAAGGATAGCACTGTAATTGCCTGTTAGTCTTCTTTACTTAGCTTGTATATATAGCTCGTCTTTCATTTCATTGCCTAGATTTTGACGATGAATATTTGAGAGATACTCATATTTTGAGTGATAGATTGTTAGGTAGATTCTAGGGCTATTTTAGTTATTATAATGGTGGATTCCATTGTTGGTCTTTGAACCTTTAATTCCATTGATTTCATGAAGAGTTGTTCATTTGTGGATTCATTTGAATCACTCTTGCCTTGATTTCAAATAGTATAGGTTTTTTTAGGATTGAATTAGATTGAGAGGTGTTGGATTTAATATATCCAAGGTTCCCACGAATTCATCCTAATTGGGTCTTGCTTTTATCCTCTTTTCCCATCCCTTTTCTTCAATTCTCATCCGAATTTCTTGTTATCTTTTAATTCTGTGTTTTAGTGTTGAATTGGTGTTATTCTCCAATTCAAATCGTATCATTTGGTATCAGAGTATGAGGCTAAGAGATTGTTCCTACAATTTCTAATCCTAGACTCAAAATCTGAAAATTCAAAAAAAAAAAAAATCAAAAATTCCAAAACAAAATTGAAAATTGGTTTTATGTTGTTTGTTTGTTGGATTTGAGGTTGAATCTGTATTTTTTGCCATATATAATCTCTAAATCCGAAGTTTGAAATGGTTTGGTGAAGTTTGGAGTAGTTTGCCATTGTTGAACTCGAAGGTTTTTGAAGAACAATTGGGGTTTAATGGATTCGGCTAAAATTTTGTTGTTGTTGTTTGTTGATTTTGATATTAGATGTGTTTTTTGGTGTGGAAAACCCTTGGAAACGAAATTTGAATAGATTTGGAAAGGGTTTGTGATTTTCACCATTGAAGGACCTTCAAATGCTTGAAATTCAAAAAGTGGGTCTATAGATTAAGGGTTCAATTGGTGAAATTAACTATTGGGCTTTGTTCTCCACATCATAGAAAACATAGATCCGAAATTTGAGTTAATTTGGATCTAATTTGAAAGATCTACCATTTTTGGGTTTTGAAGGTTTGAAGGACTTGAAGAACTTGAAAATGGGTCTTCAAATTTAGGGTGAAATTGAAGCTAATTGGGTGTTTAATCTTATTCTCTAGGTGAAAAGGATCCTAGATCTAAAAGTTGGTGGAAGAACAAGTAGATTTGAAAGGGTTTTGAATTTGGGTGTTCTTGGCAACATTCATAGCTTCATCTTAGTGAAGAAGAAAGCAAAAGGGAAGTTTGGACCAAAATATTTTTCCCAAAGTTGTGAAAAGGTGTTAAAATAGGAAATTACTAGGTTAAGTGGGCCCAAGGAAATCTCAAAATTCAGAAAAAGTTGCACAAAAATCGAAGAGGAATAAAAAATTTTGGGAACTCACTGTCACAACTTGGGACTCAAGCGCGGGTCGCATGACAACTTTCATGGGACCTCACATGTTATATCCCGTATTTCGTACGTCGGGATAATCCGAGTCAACCTTGCTAAGTGAAGGTCAAGACCATTCCGGGATATGAAGTCGAGATTTTAACCGCAATTGTGTTTTGAGATGTAAGTGTTCATGATTTATTGGCATGGAAATATTAAAGAATCATTTGGGATCAAAGTCCATTTTTAGAAAGTATTCTAATTTTGGAAAGGAAATTAATTCATGAAAAATGAAAAAAAGAAAAGAAATAAAGGGCCATGTGGCCGGCCACATGGAGTGTGGGCCATGGCCACATGGTTGGCTAATGTGTGTTAATAAAAAGATGACTAAGTCATCTTATTTCTTCACTTCCACCTCTAGAAATTTCAAGAAAAATTGGGAGAGAAAACATAAGGGCCATTCGGCCATGACAAGAGAAAGAGGAAGATCAAAAACCTTCATTCCAAAAATAATTTCTCTTAGTTTTCCTACCAATTGAAAGGTGCTCTTTAACGTGAGGTAGTTGTTAGAACAAGCAAAGCACTTATTATTGCAAGAACAAGGCTTAGCCGAGAGAAAGAGGTGGGTGAAGAAGGTATGCTTTAATCTTTTCTTTTATATGTTATGCATGGTTTATGTATGTTGTTAAGTGTGGAAATGAATGAAAATCATGAAAACATGGATGTTGGAGGTATGGCCGTGGGTCTATGTGGTTGGCCGTGCATGTGTGTGTGATGTTAAGGTGATGAATTAATGGAATTTAGCATGTTTGCATGTTGTTATAGTGTGTAGAAATGGATGGAAATCATGAAAATGGCATGTTGATGTTGTAGCCGTGTGAAGGGTGTAGGAACCGTGTATGTGTAGTATGTGTGCCAAGAATGTATTAATTATATTTGGTGTTGTGGTTGTTGTTGTCGTGTGGATTCTATGTTGATAATGAGATTTTAATGAATCAAATTGAAGTTGTGATGGTTGCGGGCTGATTTGGAAGCCAACGTAATTCTTATGTAAATTGTATATTTAGAATGATGACATTGTTAAAAAGAAGATTGTTGGTGTAATTCATGAGTTTTGGAAGAAAGAAATGTGTTAGTGTTGTTATGTTGAGTTGGGGGAGACTTCGGGTAAGGGGTGGTGTGGTTGCATTGTTTGAAATATTGCGTGAATTGTTTATAATGTCCTTGAATATTGTTTGAATGATTTCGGATGAGTAATTGAGCGTGTGAATATTGATGTTAGTTTGATTTTATGCGGTTGAATTGAATATAAGTGAATATTGTCGAATTATGTGAAAGAAGGTTGTTGATGTTAGAATGCGTTTTGAATCAATGGTTGATGTTGTTAGAATGTTTTGTTGGTATTGTTGTTGGTGAAATTGGCGAGTTTAATTCTCGGGGTGGTGTATTTATAGGGGAAGTCTTTTGCCGAAATTTTGTAGAATTTGGTGTGCGCTTGGAATCGGGTTTCTAAATGCCTTTAGCTAATGTTTGATAGTTAATGATGTATTGTAGATCTTGGAAAGTTCACGACGTAAATTTGGATTAGCTTGGAAAGCAGGCGAGGTATGTAAGACGTCATTTTCTCTTCTTTGGCATGTCTTAACGCTACTAGGCTATGACCCGAGCCTCGGGGTAATCCCGCTCTTAGGATCCGAGCTTAGCTATGTACCTTATTCATCCTTAAAGACTTACTCTTTAATGTAACCAAACTAAGGTTCTTATGTTTTCAAAGGATTGAATTTCAAAAGTCTTATAAAGAATTTTGCTACTAAAAGGTTCCGAACTTCAAACGCTCGTAACTTTTGCAGATGAGCTCGGATCGCCCCGAAACATAATAGGTAACTTCACAAGACATAACATTCCCCTAACTCTCGTATCCGGGCTCGGATGGGGTCGGCACTCGTCCGTGGGGCCCGCGGCTTTTCTATGCTTATCCTTAATGACCTTCGGGGAAAGATTTAATACCATTTTCACTTTGACTCCCGCATATGGATTTCTTACTTACTTAATGAGTTATGATTATGATTTTATGCATATGGTTCCTACGGTTCCGTAATATGCTTGAGATATTTGGTACGTTCCCGAACGTCGTCCGAAAGGTATTTGACATGACTAAGTCCCGACTTTCAAATGATAGCTTATTTGATTTTTCTATTACATTTTTGGAAAATGTCTTTTTTAAAATTGCATATAGTTTCTCACGACTCTGCTCGTGCACACTATTGTTACTTCCTTCGCCGAGTCCGGGGGCCGTTGTTATCGTGCGCACTATGTTATATTTTCGGAGTATGATGTGTCCGGTTCGCCAAGCCCCTTTGGCGGGAACCGTGGATAATGGTGTTATGATGTGTCCGCACGCTCGCGCCCTCTTGGCCGGCACCGTGGTATATGTGATATGCGTTCGATGGGGATACGGAGATATAAAAACACGGAGTATGATGTGTTATGGCGCCAATGTCGGGAGGGCGACCATATTCTAAGAGCCTATGCATGATTTGCATTTTACTCGAAGCATTTGATATTTTGATATTGCATTTATTTTTCGTACTTTGATCCGGCCTATGATTCTCGTTTACTATATTTCATGCCTTGCATGCTCGGTACATATTACGCACCGACCCCCCGCTCGGGGTCGCGTTTCATGCCGCGCGGGCACGGTACACGCTTCAGAGATCCATCAGCCTAGGATATTTGTTCTGCTGCTTGAAGTGCTCCTTTGACCCGGAGCCTACCCTTTTGGTACTGACATCTCTGTTATATGTATATATGTTGTTCATGGGTACGGCGGGGCCCTGTCCCGTCATATGATTCTGTTATGACTCTTAGAGGTCTGTAGACATATACGTGTGTAGGTTATGGGTAGTTGTTGTTTCCTTGTGTCTGTGTGATCTGTGCTTCGGACGTCCCCCGTATATGTATTTGTGACAGCCACGGGGCGACGTGTCGCTATTCTGTAAATGCAAGATCTGATTATGTCAGTTATAGTCTGATGTTTGAACTCTGTATATGTATAATCTGTTTGTACGTTGATTATGGTTAGCAGGTACGTCTGGGTGCCCAGCTCGGGCACCAGATCCGACTGCCACGGGTTGGGTCGTAACATCACACCACCGCGTAAAGTTACCTAAGCATCTCCTGCACTGCAATGCAATGGTGGTCGTAAGTTGATATTGGTGGTCCCATGTTGCACCCGCGAAGCTACGCTGGTTCGCGATTGTGCCGGAAAAGTGAAAATCAAGTTTTTGATTCAATTCTCCTTCCATTTCAATTTCTTTTCATTTCTTTGATTCTTCTAACTAATTAACAACTTGTAATTGATCCTTACTTGGTTGTTAACTAGTTGTTGAGTGCGTATTTCTTTCGTGCCAATTCTTTTCAAAATTTTCTCGTTTTAGCCTCGTTGAAACTTCTTAGGCTCAAGTCCTTTTGCTTTATCGAGTCGTCTGTCTTTTGATTAACAAGAATCTATTCCTCCACAAAGGTTAGCAATCTTGTGAATTGATTTGGATTAAAAGGGTTCTTGACCAACTTTGGAAGAAGCTTAGGTTGAGATGTAAGTTTGAGTGCAAATACGAGTGATGTGAGGAGCTTTTGCTACTAATCTTGGTTGCTCCTTTTGTAGGTATACGAAGAGGAGACATAAGGAGAAGGAGAGATAAGGATGTTTTCTGTAGCCTCGGAATCTTGTGAAGATGATTTTGAAGGTTATGCCTCTAGCAATGGAAGGTATGACTATGAGGGTGACAGAGGCTATGAGGCAGATGACATAGGATATAAGCATCAAAATCTTTACAATGAATATGATGGTTATGGTGCTCATGAGTCGTATGAGGAACATGGTCGATATGATCATAACTCGTACGAGGGTGAAGAATACTACTCCGAGGGCAATTGTGAGGCAACACCTCATGAGGCTCATGAAGAAGAAGGAGTAGATGAGTATGAAGAAGAGTCCCATGGTGGATACGAGCATGAAGAGTCTCATCCTACACGCCATGGACATGGGGGCGAATTGAGGTATGCTCCTTCCTCACACATTCGATATGAACCACTCGGTGAGAACTTGTAAGAATGGGAAGAATGTGGTGAAGATGAGCCTATTGGCTATACACTTCATGGTGAGTATGCTTGTGAAGTTAATGGGAGTGCATATAATTCTTATGAGGGGCCTTCTAATAGGTATTCATATGCATCGTCTTGCAATACTTCCTATTCCAAGCAAAATGGTATGAGTGTGTGGATTGGTCCAAGTAGGAGTAGTTCGAGGGGGAGAAGAGATGATACATTTCCTAATCCAAGAAACACAATGAACTATGATTCTTATCCTAATCCGGAGGTGCCATGTTCTCAATATGGCTATGGTGTGGAGGGTAGGAGGAGAGAAGTGTTGACGGGAGGTGACCAACTTGTTGGTTATGGAAGTCCTTGTGGCGACTACTCAAGTTCGACATCTTATCCTAGTCCCAAAGTTATAACGACTAATCAAAAAAGTCAGATTCAAGTGATGGGAGATATGCCATCCATAGCAAGTTCATTGGCTATGATCATGAATCAAATATCGGGCTTGACATCGAAGATGGAAGGTATAGGTGGAAAGATGAAAAGTGTGGATGGGAAGTTGAAAGGTATGGATGAACGGATGGAACGCATACGCAAGGTGCAACAAATGAAGATGGAGAAGTCTAAGCCTTGTAAAGCGAAAGAGAGGAGTGAAGCGGAGGGTTCCTTTAACCCTTTCAAAGATGTACTTGACACTTGCTCTAACTCCTATGAAATTAAGAGAGAAAATATTAAGAGGAGTAAGGGAGTGAAAAGTGGCAACTCTAGAGTGGAAAAAGGAGAGGTTGTGAGGAGTGCTGTGAGGGAGTTGTCACAGCCCCATTCTAAACCTTGTAACTTTTCTTTCTTCTCTAGTTGTTTGAAAAATGGTGCAGGTATTCTTGGAAGCAAACCGAATGTTGAGCCTCAAACTTTTAAAGTTCAAGAGGTAATTGAGAGCTTCCCGAAGGGGCAAATGGGCTCACAAGTTGAGAACCATGGTAAAGAAGATACTTTGTGTGCACTTCAAGGTAAAATAGCTAATCTTGACATTCCAATTCTTGTGGACGAGCATGTTGACTTGAGTGTGAGTGATAGCTTAGCCTTATGTGAGCTTAACGAGTCTTTACCTTGTGATGAGCTTAGTGCTAATGTGACAATTGACAATGTGTTTGATATGGGTGATCCAACACTAGTTGATCCCATTGATGATTATCTTGACTCTTCTTTTGAGTTCAAGTTGTGTCCACCTAGTGTTGATTCCTATGATTTGCATGTTAGTACATTGTCATGTGAAATGATAGCTCACCCACTAGTTGATCCTAACGATAACCTAATTGACTCCTCTAGTAAGATCGATTGGTGTCCAACTAGTGTGGTTACTTGTGTTGATCAATTTGTTTGCTATGAAAATCCACTATTTCAGGAACATTGTAATGTGCTTAATGACCCTCAATTTAGTGATGATGTTGACATAATTGATCATTTACCTAGTCGTGTGCATGAAAGTGTTGTGGGAAGTGACATTTGTCTTTATGAGAGTGGAATTGCATGCTGTGAATCTTCGTTGTTCATAGATTCTTCTTTCTTAAAAGATAATATCCTATTCGATGATAACATGACTAGTGAGGGTGATATGCATAGTGGTTGGTATTGCAATGTTGGGCATGTAGCCACCTTTGGAGGCTATAATATGTTTTGTAATCCACTATGGGATGATGACACTCTTCCCTACGATGGAGATCTTCCTTTAAGGAATTGTGATCAACTTATGGGGAGGGAAAGTGTTAAAAAGGAAGGTGATTCTTGTCCCAAAATTGCAAATTCTTCCTTTCATGTTCAACTTCATAATAGCCTATTGGATGATTTTATTCTTGAACCTAATAGTGAGGCTACATTGGAGGATGACATAGAGGAGGAAGTTATCTTAAGTGATACCTTTTTTTATTACACTACAACATTTTATGCCTAAGGCCACACCAGTTTTGGACAACGCTTGTAAAGTGTAGGCATAAGTATTTTTAGGAACGCTTTTAAGGCGTGGCCTTAGCATGGAGCTTCTGGCCACGAAATATTTGGCAACGCTTTCAAAGTGTGCTCTTTAACATTATAGGGTACGGTTGGTAAGTGTTGCCAAATCATAAAACAACTGGCAACACCTATTTATACCTATGGCTACCCTTTTAAATGTGCTATTTGTATAATTTTAATAACAATGCTTTATAAGTGTGTCCTAACAATTAAATAATTTGTTCCCACCATGTATCTAAATTTCCCCCCAATTTCTAAAGGCAAAATATATAGAGTCCCTAATATTCCATTACGCAAAGTAGGGTTTTCTCACTCCCATTAAATTGGGGATTGTGTCACCGAAACCCTAATCGCTTCTTCTATCAGGTATGGGCTTCTTCACAAACCCTAAAAGATGATTATTTGCGAAATTGCTGCAATAGTAGAGCTGAATATACAATTGCTTTTGATGGTATTACATGGTCGGGTATTCTTGAGAGGTACAGAAACATATATTTGCGCTGGTAGTGTTTGGTCTGATTGTTGGAGTTTTTTTTTCTTCTAGAATTTCCACTATTAGTGTTTCTTCTCTTCAACTGGATGTTTTTCATGAGTTGGTGCTCCTAGGATGTGCTACTTGCTCCTTGTCTTAAAGCCCCTCATTCATTTGAATTTCTTCTCTTCAACTGGATGTTTTTCATTGTTCTGTCAATTATTGTGCTCCCATTTTATCTCTCATGGACAATGCCTATGCTCCTTACTAAATTTTTTACATCCTATTAGTATTTTATACAACTGAAAGATTTCTTTTTAATAAAGTATAAAATTTTTGAGTTTCTGGAGTAAGTATTTGAGTTTCTGAGGTGGGTTTTGGAAATGTGTGATTTTGGACTGTGGGTACAATTTAATTTCGAAAAAATTTGGGTTCTCAGAAAAAAAGAATGATGGAGTAAACTATTAGTAAAAAGGTTCCTTTTTTCCTTGATTATTCATTCAAAACTCCATTTTTAGCATAAACAACTAAAATTTGGCACTTATGGTGTTACACTTTTGGAGAGAAAAACTAAAACTTTTGATTTAATTTTGGAGTTTTTGAGGTGAGTTTTTGAACAATATGTGCTTTTGGATTCTGGGTATGGTTAAGAATTTGAGAAAGTTGGGCTCTTGGGGTGAAAGAATCTTGAAAACATGTCAACTTGGACAAATGGTTATTACTGGTGTTACTTGGCTTATTCACGCCCAGTGCAGAGTTTTGAGGAATGTAAAATAGAATCCAAAATTTAAATGGTATGGATTTTGAGTTAAGAGATTGAGTCTTGAAATATATAATTAGTTTTATTTATCTACCTATACTTGTTTTCCCCACGTATACATAGAATTTGGCTCTAAAACAGTAGAATTTTCTCGCTCCTCTCTTGTAGTTATTTCTACAATGACGACCTGCTCTGTATGTATTTTCTCTCTTGGATATACTCCTTTGCATCTCAACCTTAAGATTTGTTCCTTCTTAGCTCGCTTCTAATTATGTTCCCCTAATTAGCAAAATAGAACTAGAGCCGGATATTAATATTTGGTTGTCTGAGATGTTATGTGGGGTGCTGGTGTGTGTGTCTCTCTCAATCTTCTTAGAGGAGTATTGGTGCAGAATTCCTATGTCTATATTTTTTCCTGTTGAAATTTTATGTTTAGTGTTCCTTATATTGCTTGAGAATTTCAATTTGGTTTGTCTATAGATCTGTCAGAGTGTCAATGTACGAGGGTGGTAACCCCTTGGTCCCTTTTTAATACAATTTCACTTTTGTAGAGTTCCTCTTAACTTTGTTTTTAAATTCATCTATTTGTTGGTGAACTTTTCGTTGGGTTTCAGAACGACACTCTTTTGTTTTTCGTTTGATTTCTGTTTTTCTTTGAGATTTATTTAAGCTATGTGCTGAGTGTGCTTATTATGTTGTTAGACATGTCAAAAATTGTTGCCTTTGTTTGTGCAATAATTAATCTAATGATTGGACTTAGCTCAAATCTGTGATATTCTTAGTGATTATATTGTTGTTTGGTAAGATTTTTGAAAATGATTTCAGCATTTCTATTATTATTTCTGGTAAGGACATGAATGTATTTAGGATTTGTGTCGATTGTTAGGGGTAGTAATACGATAATGTTTGGTTGAAGCTGTTAAAACCTTTTCTGGAGTTGAGTTGTTCTGTTGAGTACTCTTATTGCATCGTGTTTTGCTGCATTTTATTGAAATAACGGGCATCTTTGTTCCAGATGATACTAAATAACAAATGTTGGATTATGTGAAAGTAATAACGATCAATTTTCAGTTTTGTATTTTATTGTATTTCTTACTAAATGATGATAACATATATGTTGTTTTGCATAGACCAAGTTCATAATTCCAGCAGAAGGAAATAAGTGGGTGATGGATGGCCTTCATGAAGTTTGGAGGCGACACAAGAGAACTACTAAGCTGAATCATTTTGATGTGAATCGAAGTGTTGAAGATATGGTAGAAAAGCCTTCCCCCGAGATACCAGAAGTTCAATTTCGCCAATTGATTGAGTATTGGATAGATAAGGATGTCCAATTGAGATTAAATAGTCCATTCTACTCTTGCTACTCTTGAACATATTATGACATTAGATGTTTTTTTCCTTTTTGATTAGTAATTAATGTACTTCTTTTGGTGGGATTTTAGGCCCAGAGCTAAAAAAAATTCTGAAAACAGAAAACAACAAAAGTGGAGGCATCGGATGGGACCTATTAGTTTTGCAAGAGTACGTGTGGCATTGGTAATATTTATTCGACACTATGAAAAACAACTTTCATACCTTCTCATACTTTGTTAGAATACATTGATATTTTTTTTTAAATTTCTTCCGATATAATTTGTAGTGTGACACTACAAAGAACAAGGAGGAACCATCAAAGTACGAAAAGTTTGCTGCAACTCATACAAAGAGCGAGAAGCGAGTTCATGAAGATGCCCAGATAGCAATAGTAAGTCAAGCTGCAGCTAATATCTTAATGGAAATTACATTCTTTATATATAAATTTTGTTCTCACAAATGTTTCTTTTTGACAGTCTGAACTTCAGAACCGTCAAAACTCTGGGGAAACAGCGGATGACGCATTTAGGGCAGTGTTTGGAAAGGAGCAACCTGGTCGAATACGATGCTATGGTAGATCAGTGACAACAAGTTCTTTGAAAAAGGATGAGGAAATCAACAAGCCCCAACAAAAGCATAACAATGAATACTATGAAAGAAGAAATGAAAGAAATGAGAGGAGAAATGCAAGAATTGAGGCAATTGCGACATTGCTCTAGTCTATTGGTGCAAAATAATCCTGGACTAAATGTTCAAGATATACCCGGGTTTGTCGGATCTAACCAACCTTCTCCAGTTGATGGTACTAGTTTAGAGGCTGTAAGAGGCCATAATCTTCCACATTCTTCTGCAACAACTCATGGTCCAATTCTTGAAAAGGTATTTATACTCCACATTTTGGTACCCGGGTTTTCTGCTCTTATTTGTTCTTCCATTATTTGGGTACCAGCCTATGATTAACTGCTATAACTGCACATTGTAGCCTGAGGATTATAGAGGCTAAAAGGTGCAAAAGAGGAAAAAGTAGTTTCCTACCTTTCTACACCTGCTCGTTTCTTGTTCCAATATAGGCTTTAAAACCCATTAGGGAGACATCCGCTTGAACTTGGTTTTGGTTAAAATTGTAGCAGATGCATACTTCTCACTGGTGTTTAATATGAAAATAAGCTCCAATTGCTTGGATACTTCTTACTTATGTTTAACATGAAAATAAGCCACAATTCTTTGGGTAACATTTCACTTCTTCATTTTGGATAGGTTGTCGGGGCCAAAAAAGACAAGTTTCTATAGGTTTTGGTTAAGATTGTAGCAGATGGATACTTATCACTAGTATTTAAGATGAAAATAAGCTCCAATTCCTTGGATACTTTTGACTTGTGTTTAACATGAAATAAGCTACAATTTTTTGGGTAAAAGCAATAAATAGTATTTATCTAGCTTGCTTTTATAGTTTCACGTTACGTCTAATTGCTCTTCTTTTTCTTCAACATGCTAAGTGATCCCTATTTAGTACATTGTTGGTTACAGGACTGCTTCTGCATGTGCAATTACTTGCAAATGAAATGATTAAATTTCAATGTTGCTATAGTAATCTGGACATTACCATAAAGTATTGTGTACACATGGTAGAACCTCGCTTAAGTCTATAGTGGTAATAGAATGGGACAAGGTGCTAAATGTAATATGTTTGTCACGACCCGAACCACGGGCCGCGACGGGTATCCGGAGCTAACCACCGAACACCACTCATCCCGTTATCTATATGCTCTCATTCATAATACTTGCTCAGCTTCATAGAAATATATCATCATTGGAAAGATAGTTACTTTTATAATATAGGCCCTTTCGGCTATCAAAATAATATATACGTATATACATGCATATACATACGGACCATGGGACCATGCTACCCACACTGCGTATCTACGAGCCTCTACTAGAATACTAGATATATGGGCGGGACAGGACCCCGCCATGCCCAATCATGAAAATATACATATATATGTACCAAAAGAATAATCTGTGGCACCTCCGGAAAATGGAGTGCTCTCTAACCAGCTGCTAGCTCCTATGCGTCTAGATCACCTCCCTGTCTACTTGTGGGCATGAACACAGCGTCCGAAGAAAAGGACGTCAGTATGAATTTTGTACTGAGTATGTAAGGCATGAACAATAATAAAAATGACAATAAAATAAGGAGGCATCAGTGAGGAGTAATCGAATCGATCGAATCATAAAGGAGGTAATACATGCTAGCTTACTTTCATACTCATCATCATATACCATATGCATAAGCGTATAAGTTTCGCCCGACCATATAGGTGCGGTGTGATAATATTAGCAATAGCATTAGCCCTCGCGTCCGAGCCTCCGGCATCGTCTCATGCTGCCCACTAGTGGTGACTGCCCATGCCATTTGGCCATGGTGTATAACTGCCCGCCTTAGCGGTGACTGCCCGGCCATTTAGGCGCGGTGTGATATCATCATGTACTCATTATATCATGCTCATCATAGTACATTTATCATACATGCTTAGCATAGTGTACATATCATAACATACTTATAGCAATACATGCATAGAGACTCATAACTCATCGTACTTATGGGGTGACATAAGGTCGTGAACCCCCGACTTCGTTATGAAACATTCATAAGTATCCTACCTCACCTCGAAGGAACAACATAAGGTGAGTGTATATCATGATCAATGTCAATGGACTGCGGATAGCTTCATTACCTTAATAGGGACATCACATCAAAACTATAGCATTTCTAGACTTTAGCTTATCATTATCGTTATCTTGCTCGTAGCACATCTCTTATCTCATATGATCTTTCATGAACAAGAACTCATAGCTTTCTTGGAAATAGAACATTCATAGTAAAGGAGGGAATTCATGCCATAGGACTCATGCCTTCAAAAGAAAGGATTAGCCTCAACATACCTTTGTCGTTTAATATTCTATCGCTTGCTCGTTCTCATTTAATGCACTTGTTTATACCTTCAAGATAATTCGTATCGACGTTAGCTATATCGTCGTGAAAGCATACTTACTAAAGCTATAGAAATTTGGGCCGCATTTCCTTTGTTTATACTACTTTCCGCCATATTCCATATCAACTCTCAACATTCATAACAATCATCACAATATCGCTAACAACAATCGTCATTCATTTACATAACTCGCATTTCACAGTTCTACTTCAATTCTCCATATTCATGACTAAAAGTCCATCATCGTATTATTTCTCATCCAATGCTTATTTCATGTTCTAATTATCATTTATAACATATTTACATCATCAACATAACCATTTTCATGATTCATCTCAACTACTATTCCATAATGACATCATTTACCCATTTATAACCCATCTTCCATACTCTTTCATAATCTACGTGTTTCATCTTAATAATACTCCAAACAACATGTAAAAATCATGAAACTTACCTTAAATGATGGAGAAATAGACCTTGGGTGATAACACACCTTTTTGCACAAAACCCTATTTTCACCTTTCTTGGATTTCTTGACTTTGGTGGCTTTAATGGAGTTTCATAGACTTGATTCTCTTTCAAATCTTTTTGTTGATCCTTGATTCTCTTGGTTTTCTTATGGATGAAATATTTGGAAGGTTCTAGAGGTGTGGAGAAGTTGAATTCATGATTGGGAATGAATAAAATGATGGACTTAACATTTAAAGACTTGGAGAGGTTGGTAGGACTTCCACGGACAGCTTCACGGTCCGTGGAACCCTTTGCTGGCCGTGGAACTGGTCGTGGTTCATGACCAGCCAGCCACTCTTTCTGGTGGCTGTTCCACGGACACATCCACGGGCCGTGGAACATGGTGCTGTCCGTGGAACATGGCCGTGGAACTCACAGTTCCACCGGAATGGTTCCCGTCGTTTCGTTCGATCTTAAATCCTTATGGGACCTTCTTAGCACTTGTTTATCATTTCATTATCAATCTAGGGGGCGTCATAACTCTTCTCTACAACATTCTTAAGGTATCACTAACCCAATACTCATAGTTTCCGTCCGACGCACTAACTTATAACTCGATTTCCTTAACGACTTTCTTGCTTCAACTCGGATGTCTTTGGAATCTTAATTAGGACCATAAAATACTATTTCTTACTTATCCAAACCTCGTATTCATTGTACCCCTCGCTCATCTATTCACTGTACACTAACGGAGAAATTTTCGAGGTGTAACATTCTTCCCCCCCTTACCTTGGAATCTTTCCGTACTTGAGTGACGAGTAGAACGATGAAGAGCTTGAGTATATGATGTGTTGATAAGTCGGGAATGGCCAATCATCGGATTTTGTGGAAATAATAAACTTGTGAAATTGCGACCCGGTGGTCGTATATGTACTACACTCCGTAAAGTGATTTACGGACCGTATAGTGCGATCATCCTCAAGCGCTCAAAAATCTCAAGTTTACGGTAAGTGTTGAAATGGTTAAATACGCCCCGGATGTCACACCCCGACCTTACAGGGGTGTGATGGGCACCCGACCCTCCTCGGTCGAGCGAACCCTTAGCGTTGGCGTTAACATTAAACCTGTCATTTCGAAAATTTTTAAGAAACATGAAACTTTTCAAACAATAAACATTATCCGAAAACGCATACTCTTTTAACATTTACAAATCATTCGCACTTCCCGACGCACTATCCACAGGACACTGTCTGCAAAGTCTCTAACTGTTATATCCCGTGTTTTGCACATTCGGGAAAAATTGGACATAGATGTGACTTGTAAGGAGTAAGGCCATATTTTGATTTTATTTAGCATATAAGTTACTCATGAGAAATATTGACACGAGAACATTGAACAAGGCCTAACGCAAGCTTGGAATTTTGGAAATTAGTTTGAATTTTTTTAAAATAGAATTCATGACTAATTGTTGGGCCAAAAAAAAAAAAAGAAAATCAAGGCCCAAATGAGAGGGTGGCCAAGCGCCATGGCCCAAACCCATGGAAATTTTCCATGTGCTAATTTATATAAGGGGATAAGTTTCAAGAAACTTCAAGAAAAAGAAAGGAAACAAATCAAGAAAAAAAAAAGAAGGCACTTCGGCCATAGAAAGAAAGGAAAGAAAGAAAGAAAAAAAATTTGGAGCCTTAGTCTTTGATTCAAAAATCTCTTCCTTCTTGAATTCTTAACAAGTTTGAAGTGCTCTTCGACATGGTATAAAGTTAACAAGAAACCTGTTTGCGGAAAAGGGGAAAATTTAAGGAAAAGGTGAATTCTATGTTTTTTTGTTATGGGAAGAGTATAGTTTAAGGATTAAATTAGAAAATCCGGAGTTGTTGTGGGGTAGAAGCCGGGGTTTTGGTGGGGTTAGGGTG
>NW_026726606.1:0-39259 GCF_029784015.1 Lycium ferocissimum
TGTGGGTGAGTTTGGTAGCGTTTAGGAATATTTGGTGGAGACGAGATTGCATTTTTAGCAGTATGCAAGAAACCTATAGAGAGATCCTTAGACCCCATCCCCGGTAGTTGAACATTAGAGACTGAATGTTCAAAGGGAAAGGATGTTATACCCGTACTTTGGACGTCTTAATATTCTAAGTCGGTTGCGACAAGTTAAGGATAAGGTTGCAATTTCTTTTCAATTTGGTTAAAAGAACATAAGTTGCATATTCATCTTTTTGTCGGTATGGAATGTTAAGGGTAAATTTGGAATAAGAAAAATTTGGGACCAAAAGAGGAATTATGGAAAGCTAGACATTTTATGAGAAATTAGGGCTAGAAGTGAAATTTTGGAAACTTGTCATTTTCATGAAAATGACCATATGTGGCCATGTGTGAGATGTGGGCCATAGGGCCATTTGTGCAAATTATATATGTAGAGAAAGATGACTAATTTAAGTCATCTTTATCATTTTATCTCCTAGAAAAATCAAGAAGCTTGGAGAGAAAAAATGAAGGCCATATTCGGCCATGGGGGAGAAAAAAAGAAGACCAAGAAATTCTTCTTCAAAAAAATTATTTCTTCTATGTTTTCCACTCTTTGGAAGGTGCTAAACAACATGGGAAATTGGGGTGTGACAAAAAAGATGGTGGGTTTTCTTGGGGGAAAAACATGAATGAGGAAGGAGGTCTCAAAACTAAGAAGAAACTGGAGTCAATTAGATCATCCATCCAAAGTCAACCCAGTAGCTAAAACTCCAAAGGATTAGTCTTTTCCTAAAAATATCCTTGTACAAATTTTAGAAGTCCAGTTCCTATGATCTGTTGTATGTGGTTGTGTAACGACCCAGTCTATCGTATTACATATTTTGACCATTTTACCCCTGTTGACCCAATTCCCGAGGTTATCGGGTGATTCTAGAGAGAATTGAAAGAATTAGAACCTTAAGTGAAAGGGTTTGATAATTAATTGACCTTTGTTTAAACAGACCTTTTTCAGAATTCTGTCAATTATGCGAGGTCCAGAGGATAGTTCATGCCTTGGTGAGGTTACTGGTTCAGTTCCCGAGGCTTCTGAGTGCATTTTGGGTACCTGGTTGGAAACTTGGTTTTAGCTATTTGGGGGTTGACCGAGTCAACGTTACCTCCGTTGAGAATTTTGAGGTCACGGATGGATTCGTAGCATGTTTTTACTTGCACTTGCATGTTTTTTCTGTATCCAGGAGGCCTCAGATGGCTATCGATGTTTTGGGTTGAGACTTGGTGAAACCAAAAAATTTCGGGTTCTGGTGTCTCGCCCCAGCGGTGGTTGTTTGCCCCTGCTGATTCACCCCAGAGGGATTTGGTCTACAGGAGCAGAACCATGAGGTGTTTAATAAATTCCACCCCAACGGATTGGAATCCGCTGAGGCAGGATCGCGGGAGCGGAAATGGTCCTCCCCAGCATGAATTGGTGAACGTAACCCCCATTTTATTCCTAATTTCGAATCATTAACTCCATTCACCAAAAACCTATGTCTAGAGAGCGTTAGGGGTTATTTTAAGAGAGTTGGTTAAGTTCTTAAAGCTTAATCTTGTATTTACATTTCCATTACTAGTATCCATGGTGGTAAATGGCTATTGAGGGTGGTGGGTTAGGGAACCTAGGTCATTAATCATTAAACCCTCTAATCTAATTGGTTATTATTGTTCTAAATACACATTCTATCATCTAAAATAATGGATTAATAGATTCTAGGATTAAATCTCTCTTGGCTTTTAGAATCAATTCATGAATTTAGGGTTCTTCCTAATTTGGGGGTTTTGGCATAATTGATGAAATTGAAGGACCAATTGTGGTTATAACTCCATGAAATTAAGGATAATGACTAATGAGGCTATGGGTAGTGTAATTTCACCCTTAATTTCCAATTTTAGCCTCATGAGTCGATAAGGGTATTTTGGGCATTTTGAAGTAATTCTCCACCCGTTTTTCTTTCTGATTAGTTGGCTTGTTATGTTCATTTACTTACTTCGCATTGTTAATGTTAGACTTTGATCATTCTGAAGAACTTCGGTAGGAGAAGGCTCAGGTGGAGTAGTACGTGACTCCTGTTCGGCACTTGAGGTAGGTTACGGCTTACTTTAGTTAGACTTTGATTAGTGAAACGTATGTATGCGTAGAATTGATGGGAGAAAGCATGATTAGGTATTAGGATATGATGTTGGGATGGATATTGTTATATCCCGTATTTTTGTACGTTGGAATATTTTAAGTTGGTTACGATGAGTTATGGACAAGGCTGTTTTTTTTCTCCGACTTTGTTAGAGTGCATAAGTTGCATATTCATCTTTTATTGGTATGGAGTACTAAGGGTAAATTTGGAATAAGGAAAAGTAGGGGCTAAGAGTTGGAAAAAAAAATATTTCATAAAGTGGCCAAATGGCCATGTGGCCGTGGGGTATGGTGTGGGCCCCACCCATGGTTGGCCAATATTTTCATGCCATGAAGTGGTACATGTGTACACCATGTATTTGTGGGAGATATGTATATATATAGAGGAAAGGGATGACAAGGCAAGAGAATTAGTCATCTTTTTAACTTAAGAAAAATCAAGAAGCTTGGAGAAAAAAATAAAGAACACCATTCGGCCAAGGGAGCTGGCCGAACATGGTCCTCCAATTTTGGTCACGAAAAATTATTTTCTTCTAGTTTCTCTACTAATTGGAAGGTCCTCTACAATGTGAAGTAGTTGTTGGAGCAAGTAAATCATTCGCTGTTGCTATGTACACCTCTAGCCGAGTAAAGAAGATGGGAGAAGAAGGTAAGATTTAATCTCCATTTTTATATGTTAAGCATGGTTTGTGTATGTTGTGGAGTGTGGAAATGAATGAAGTTCATGAAAATATGATGCTGTGTGTGTGGCCGTGTATGTGTGGTATAGTGTAGAAGTGAAGAATTAATTTCATTTAGTATATTTTGATTGTTGTGTTGTGGATTCTATGATGCAAATGAAAGTTTAATGGTTCAAATTGAAGTTATAGTTGTTTGTGGTTTGTTATGGAAGCTAATGTGATTGTAATATGGTTTCTTGTATTTATGATAATAATGTTGTCAATGTGTGAATTGTTGGGGTAGTCGATGAATTTGGAAGGAAGAAATGCGTTGTTGATTGTTTTCTTGAACTTGAAGGGGTTCGGGTGGCATGGTGTACTGGAGGGGCTGATTTGAATATTTTGTGGATTGTCCGACGTGTTCTTGAATCTTGTTTAAATGGTTTGGATTAGTACTTGAACGTGTGAATATTGATGTTGGTTTGATCGTATGCGGTTGATTTGAATGAAAACGAAATATCGTCGAATTATATAGAAAAGAGTTACTAATGTTAGGATGCGTCTTGAATTCATTATTGATGTTGTTGGAATGGTTGGTGGTATTGTTGTTGATAATATTGGCCGAGTTGAATTCTCGGGGTTGTTGAACTTATAGGGGAAATGCTGCCCAAATTTCTGTAAATAAAGTGATGGCTTGGGATTGGATCCTTAAGTACTTAAAGCTAATATTTAGTGTTTAATGACATTATTGTAGCTCTTGGATAGCCCGAGACTTAAGTTTGGATTAGCGTAGGAAGCAGACGAGGTATGTGAAGTTTCTCCTTCTTTTCTTTTGGCATGTCCTAGACGTAAGTAAGATATGATATGTTATGAGCCTTGGGGGTAACTCTATTCTTAAAGTCCGAGCATGTTTATGATTCTTATTTTCTTCTTGATGTTGGCATCCTTAGTATGGTCAAGATATGGTCCGTATGTCTTTGATATGATTGGATTTGAAATCTTTGGGTAAACGGTTTTGTTCGAAAGGATCTTATGTCTAAAAATGTCCGTAACTTTCATAGACAGAACCGGATGGCTTTGATATGCTCGTAAATGATTCTATAACGTATAATGACTTTAACTTTCATAGGCGGGCCCGGATTGGGTTGACGCTCGTCCGTGGGTCCCGCGACTTTCCTTTGTATAGTGCTAACGACTTTTGAAAGAACTTAATATGACTATCTTTCCGACCCCGAGTATGATCATATACTTATACGTTGAGTACGAAATGATGATTCTTATACTTATGATTCCGATACATAGCTATGGTTTCAAAGTTCTATTTGATATGTTCCGAGTAACATTCGAAAGAAATCGATTTGACTATTGTCTTGGCTTATAAATGATAGTTCGTTTTTGATTATTCTATTGGGTCTTTGTAAATGTTTTGCATTGCATATAGTCTTCCACGATTCTGCTCGTGCACACTATTGTTACTTCTTTCGCCGAGTCCCGGGCCGGTATGTTATCGTGCGCACTATGCTATATTCCGAAGTATGATGTGATTCCGAAGTATGATGTGATTTCTGAAGTATGATGTGATACGAAGTATGATGTGTTCGGAGGTATACAATATTTCGAAGTATGATGTGTTGTGGCGCCAACGATGGAGTGGCGACCACGTTCTGTCCGCCGGGTCCCATTATGGACCGCATGTGATATATGATGTGATATATGATATGATATATGATAACATGATGATATGATGATCTTATTTACCGAGTCCCTCCTTTGGAGGGCCGGGACACGTTATATGTTATATATGTGTGTGATGAGTACGATCGGTTGGTATCGGGCGGTGGTGGGGCAAACCCAATGGTGGGGCAAACCCAGTGGTGGGGCAAACCCAATGGTGGGGCAAACCTGAGCAGGCACGCTGAGTCCCAAAGTGGGGGGTGAGTGTAGGCTGCCTTAGGAGAATCCCACATTGGTTTAGGCGAATCCCACATTGGTTTAGGCGAATCCCATATCGGTTAATGTCGACTCACATGATAGGTTATGATGTTATGATGTGTTACGGTATGTATATGATGATCATTTACTTATGTCACTCAGTCCCATTATGGGCCGGATATAATTCATGACATTGATATGCATGATTTGTATTTCAGGAGTAAGCATTTTGGCATTCTGATTATTATATTTGTCTTATGTACCTCTTATGTATGATTTGTATTTCAATGTAAGCATTTTGGTATTCTGGTTATTATACTCACCTTCTGTACTCCTTACTTCGGTTATGACCTTGTTTTCTGTATTCCATGCTTTACATGCTCAGTACATATTCCGTACTGACCCCCTTTCTTCGGGGGCTGCGTTTCATGTCGCGCAGGTACCTACAGATGAGTAGAAGATGTTCCAGCTAGATTGGCGAGCTCCATTTCCCTCCGGAGTGCTGCCGAGTCAGAGCATTATGTTATGGTATCTGAGTTATGTTAGAGACTTTGCAGACAGTGTCATGTGTATAAGATGTCAGTTTTGTAAGTGGCTATGTAAGCCGATGTATCATTACGCATTATGTTACAGATTTGTTATGATTACAGGTTTTATTTGATTTGAGAAAGATGAAAAGCATGTTTGTTTTCCGAAGAGTTTTCATTATGCACTCAGGTTATAATTTGAGGGCCCAGTATGATTATGAGTATCACGTGAGTCAGCGGGTTCGCTCGGCCCTAAGTCAGGGTCGGGTGCCCATCATGCCCTATCAGGTTAGGGTGTATGCAGATATACTCTTAGGTTGGTATGACTTCTGATTATGTGGGCTGGTCGTTGTTATTTTATGTATTGTGACATATGGTATACTTGTTATTGTTATTTGGGTGATGTGAGGTGATAGATTCACTATGATGATTGAACTCTATGTTGTTTCCATTTTCCATGGTTGTTGTGATTTATGCCAGTCTTGTTATGGCTTATGGTGCTTTGTGATCTCCATAGCATACTCATTGGCTTGGTTTCATTGCTATCTCATTCTTGCATTCATACATTCATGCATGATGGAAATGTCGCGGAAAACAGCATAATGAAAGACCTATGGAACAATTGATGGAAAAGGGCTTTGGAAACATATGACAGAAAGTGAACTATGAAAGTTATCTCTGGGCTTTTTGCGGAGTGGCTAGTTTTATAAAAGTCACCTCTGGGCTTTGTACGGAGTGACTAGTACATGGACGACATCGGCCCTCCGGGTCATGACAGCTGAGAGTTGAGATTCCGTCCGAAGAATATGTGTACAAGTTGTCTCATTGGCCATGCATTGCATTGACATCCATCTCATTGCATTGCATATTTCATTATCTTATTTTACTTCTATTGATTGGATTGTACTTGTGTTGTAGCTATTCGGAGGAATTGTAACACCCAAAAAGTTTTTTTTAGCGAATACTTGAATTTTTGATTTATCATATCTTGATAGTAAGGGTATATTTTACTTCGCACTTGCTGAATGTGAACTTGACGATATTTGAAACTTGTCTGAAGTGTTATGGTGTAGTTATATAAACGACTCCTACTATGACTATCTTAGTAAATTTATTAAATGGATTAGATATTTATAAAAGGGGGCAGCCCCTTGTTATTTTATTTTATTATTTTTCATCCTTATCTTACTAAGTAAGATATATACCCTTTTGGCTCTTATCCTCTCCACCACCCCTCCAATTTCATTTTCTCCAAGGAAACAAGACACCAAAACCTCTCTTCTCTCATAATATTCATCCTCTAAATCAGTCATCAAGACTTGCTTTGGTTGAGCCACAAGCAACTCCACACGATTGAGGTAAGTTACAAACCCGTTTTTGGACTGGACTGTTGTTAGTGTTTTCAGCATAATTCCTTGTATAAAGCTTCGTTTTAAGTGATTTAAGATGTTCTAGAAAGCTATTTCATAGCCCTACAACTTTGTTCAGGCTCCAAAACCCAGTTTTGCTTGTATTTACTCAAAAAGGGGTGATGAAGTACAGGGCGAGTCTTTGCATTTCTTTTGCAAACCCTACATGTACTGCTGTTAGTATTTTGAGCATATCTTTTTGTACAAAACTGCTATAGGAGCGATTTGAATTTCTCTAGAACCCCAAGACATATATCTAGAACTTTCATTAAGGCCACAAAGTCTATTTTTGCTGTTTACCCCTTTGAAACTGAGCGACAGTACAAGACGGAATCTTGTCCGGAATTCTCGTTTTGATAGTTCGGCCGATTTTCACCGATTTCATGTTTAGGTTCGACGTCTGAAACTATTGAACTTAAGTAGATATTTGATTGTGTATTTAAGGTATATATGCTCTTGTACAAGCTAAGAGGAATTGTTTGACGAAGTGGACTTTGGTTGGTCTATGGCGTAGACAATTTGAACTCCTCGAGTTGTGGTAGGACTTGTTGTGTAGTAAAATGCCAAGGTTTGTGTATAAACTTGAACTTGGAATATCTTTATTTTCTGGAATTTTTGAAGTATCTCGATGGGTTGTTTCCTTACTCTTCATCTTATATCATTGTATGGTTATTATTTCAAGTATTGCAAAACTTTCGCTAAATCGCCCACTTGTACGAATTGCTTGATCATTTTGCATTCTTGTTGGGACTTTGTCCTTCTTGTTGCGGTGACTTTGTCATCGATATCGGCATGCCTCTCAATTCGGATCTTGCCCATCTTGACTTTGGATTTACATTTCGTCTTGATGATGGATTTTCGTCCATTTTCGAGTACGAGTGGAAAGCCACTTTCAACATGGCTCTTGATTCTCTTGACTATTGGGTGACAACCCTTCTTAATTTGGGGCTTCGGTCCATCTTGATATTGATTATGCTTGGTGTGATGGCATGACGTACATATTGGGCGAAATTGATTAATTGACAAACTCTCTTGAATTGAAGTATAAGCTTTCTTGATACTTGAACCTTCGAATATTGATTTCGACATTTGGAAACTCTTCAAGGTTTTGATATTTGATACTTTGATATACTTGTTTACTTGATTTATTGTTATCTTATTGAGCTAACTACGACGGATAAGGGAATTGGAGAATCTAATAGCTCCAAGCCCAAAGTTTATACACCACTAAGCCTTATGCTTAGCGATAGTTATTTTCTATGGTAGGTAATGTACAGAAAGAGATTTGAAGATGGCCATTTGGAGTAGACTTTTTGGGAGCTTTAGTGAAGATTACATTTGTATATGCATCTAGGTCTTGTAAAATTTTGCTGACTTGTACATGATCCATATGTAACACTTATGTATGAAATTTTGTACGCTTGTTGGACAAAAGACCATATGCTTGTAACTTGAACTTGGTGACTCGTTTTGCTATTTTAGGGTGTGCTTCCAACCCAAGTCACTCCATGTACTGGGTTTACATTTTTCCTTGTAATTACATACAAAGGAAGATACTAGTTTCTGTGATAATCGCTAGTTTGAGTTTCGTGTATCTTATGGAGCCGCAGTGGTGTTGATTTGAAAATATAAATTTCAAAAGGAAGTTTCTTAATTGTGTTGACTATTTGAGAAGGGCATTACCATTTTAAATTGATACTCTGATATTGGATTTCATCTAAGAAAATTTTTCGGAGGGTACAATGGAAAAAAAAATGTCGCACTTTCAACCCTTTTTTGCATGGGCCTATTTCTGCTATTAAATATTTTTGTGAATATCTTTTGGCATAAATTTCTTCTAAACGTTGTAAGTGTGAAATTAGCTTTTGTTTCGTAAGTGGTATCCTCCCAAAGGGGATGCTACAAGTTTTGGTATCAGAGCCTAGGTTTGTGATTCTAGGACTTTTGTTGTGACTTGTTGGTATACTTGTTTCTTTTTTTTTACATGTTTTGTTGATTGTATCGGGCGCATATGCATCATGTACAGGTCCCTAATGCAATGTGATCTTTCCTTATGTAGGAATTAAGTTATGGCCTTTTCTTCCTCTAATAGACATATGGAAGCCGCTCGTGAGGGTTTAAATAACTCTAATGGCCAACCTCACTTACAAGAAGGGGTTAGAGAACATTTTTCTGATTCTAATATTCCTCGTACTAGTGGATCTGAAGTGGGAAATAATCAGGGTACAAGAGTTGGGCCACACCCTCAAATAAGTCATAGTACTCTTGCTGTTGATCCTCCTTTTCAACAAATGGTTGATTTCTTTCGTCACATGGCTAGAAGAATGCCCGAACCTAATGAAATGAACTTTGAGAAAATGAGAAAAATGGGTGGAGTTGAGTTTGAAGGCATTGTTGATCCTACGGATGCTGAGCAGTGGTTGGAGCAGATGGAAAGAGTATTTGAGCAATTAGAGTGTTCAGACGCTGCCAAATTTAAGTATGCTGTCTCACTGTTACAAAAACATGCTTATGACTGGTGGGTAAGTGTACCAAATGCTAAGGCAAAACCTCCTGTTCTTACTTGGAATGATTTTGTGAAAGAATTTCATATGAAGTTTGTCCCACCTGGTTATCATGATGCAAAGAAAAAGGAGTTCTTGAATCTAGAGCAAGGAGTATGTCTATTGTCGAATATAAACTAAGTTTCTCAAGCTTTCTCGTTACATCGGTGGTATTATTAATAACGAAAAAGATAAGTGCAAAGCATTCAAAGACGGTTTGAATAATTCCATCGTTTAGAAAATCAGCCGTGGCGGTCGTACAACATGAAAACTTTTGTAAATTAACAAATGCTCTTACTGGGAAAGGATCGACAGGAACAAGCTAGTAGAAATGAAAACAAGTTCAGAAAGGCTGATGTAGATTCAGGAGGTCCATCTAAAAGGGGAAGGTTTGACAATTCCGAAGCTAGTACTGTTCACAAGTCAGCCCAGCATAAGTAAAATAAATCAAATTTGTTATATCCCGTATTTTGTACGTCGGGACATCCCGAGTTAACTATGATAAGTTAGGGGCAAGACCATTTCGGGATACGAAGTCGGGACTTTTGACCTTCGATTTTGTCTTGAGACATAATTTGTTCATGAATTTGTTGGCATGGAACATTTTGGAAAATTTCGGGTTAAAAGTGAAATATTGGAAAGTTGGCAATTATTGAAATTTCATGAAAATTGGCCATGTTGGCCATGTGGTTTGGAGATGGTCCCACACATTTTGTGGACAAATTTAATTGGTCCAACCCATGTGTGGGCCATGGACACTTGGATGATTCATGTGATAGCATAAAAGATGACTAAGGGTTCATCTTTCTTCACTTTCAACACTTAGAAAAAAAAAAAAGAACTTGGATGAACACCAAAGGGCATTCGGCCAAGGCTCCAAATTTTCAAGACCAAATTTAGCCATCCAAAAATTAATTCTTCCTAGCAAACCTACTAAGTGAAGGGTCCTCATCAACGTGGAAGTGTTGTTTGGGTCAACAAACCTCTAGTTTCCATCCTAGCTAACCCTAGCCTAGTTGAGAAGTTGAAGAAGAAAGGTAAGATTTAATCTTGATTTATGTGTTATGAATGGTGTATGCATGTTGTAGTATGCTAAAATGGATGAAATTCATGAAATATGGCATGTTGGAGCGAGGCCGTGTGCATGAGGTTTGGCCGTGTAGTGTGTGTGTGTGTTGTGTTGAGATGATGAATTGATTCTAGTGTAGCATGTTTAGTTGTGTAGAGTGTTGAAATGAATGAATATCATGAAGGTTGGTTGTGGATGTGTTGGCCGAATATGGCTTGTGAAGTGTAGCAAAGAATGGATCAATTCTATTTAATAGTTTGATTGTTGTTGTTATGTGAATTCTCTGTTGGAAATGAGAGTTTAATGATTCTTGATGTTGTAATTGTTATGGGCTGATTTGGATGATTATGTACATTTAATGTAATTCCTATATTTGTGAGAATGACATTGTTAGAGTATGAATTGTTGGTGTAAATCATGATTTGGAAGTTAGGAATGTGTTATAGAAGTGGTTCTCGGGTTTGGGAACAATTTCGGGTGAATTGGAGCACTTATTGGATTGTTGGAAATATTGTGTGAATTGTTTAAAGAGTTCTTGAACATTGTTTGAATGGCTTCGGATTGGTAATTGAATATGTGAGCATTAGTGTTAGTTTGGTTGTATATTGGTTTGTAAGTATGTAATTCTAATGAACAATTGGAAAGTTGTTGGAATATGTGGAGAAGAATTATTAATGTTCGAATGTGTTTTGAATTGGTTATTGATGTTCTTTATATGGTTATTGGTATTGTTGTTGAAGAATTGGCCGAGTTAAATTCTCGGGGTGTTGAATTTACAGGGGAAATGCCGCCCAAATTTTCGTAAATAAAGTGCGAGCTTAAAATGGGATTACGAGGTGCCTATGACTAATGTTTGGTGTCTAATGACGTGTTGTAGATTTTGAGAAGCCGAGACTTGAGTTTGGATTAGCTTAGGAAGCAATCAAGGTATGTAAAGCTTACCTTTCCTTCTTTTGGCATGTCTTAGATATGGCTAGGTTGTGATATGTTATGAGCTTCGGGGGTAATTCTATTCTTAAAAATTCGAGCACGTTTATGAGTCGTATTTGCTTTTGATGTTGGCATCCTTATGTGATCAAGCTATGGTTTATACGTCTTTTGTATGACTAAGTTTCAAAAGTTGCATAAAAGTTTGGTTTTTAAAAAGAGTTTTGTTCCTAAATGATTCGAAAACTACGAAAGTCCGTAACTTTCACGCAGTAAACGAACCGGATCGCTTCAATATGCTCAAAAATGATTCTATGACGTATGATGACGTAAATTTTTATGGGCGGGCCCGACTTGAGTCGACACCCCTCCGTGGGCCCCGCGACTTTCCTTATGTACTTCTGACGATTTTTGAAAGGATATGATATGACTATTATTCCGATTTCAAGTACGATCAGTTTACTTATCTTTTGAGTTTGTAATAATGATTCGATAACATATGATGACTATGATTTTCATAGGCGGGCCCGGATTGGGTTGACGCTCGTCCGTGGGTCCCGCGATCTTCTTCTGTATAATTCTGATGGCTGTTGAAAGAACTTAATATGACTTTCGTTCCGACCCCCGAGTATGATTATATACTTATCGGTTGAGTCTGAAATAAGGATTTTTATGTATGTGATTTTGATACGTGACTTTGGTTTCTGAAGTTCGGTTTGATATGTTCCCGAGTAATACTCGGAGGAAATTTGATTTGACTATTGTCTTGGTTTGGAATAATAGTTCGATTTGGTTATTCTGTTGAGTTTGTAATAATGATTTTTATGCATATGGCTACCTACGATTCGCTCGTGCGTTCGTTGTTACCTCTTTCACCGGATCCGGGCCGGTTGTTATCGTGCGCACTATTCCGGAAGTATGATGTGTTTCCGAAGTATGATGTGATACGAAGTATGATGTGTCCGGTACGCCGAGCCCCTCTTGGCCGGGTACCGTGTATATATGTTATGATGTGTGACGGAGATGTTCGGAGATATAAAAACTTCTGAAGTATGATGTGTTGTGGCGTCCAGATGGAGTGGCGACCACGTTCTGTCCGCCGGGTCCCATTACGGACCGTATGTGGTATGTGATGTGATAATATGATGACATGATGATATGTGATATGATATGTGATAATATGACGATATGATTATTATATTATATATGGATCGGGCCGTACGTTCCTCGGCATTGTTATATTATATATGGATCGGGCCGTACGTTCCTCGGCATTATTGTTATATTATATATGGATCGGGCCGTACGTTCCTCGGCATTATCGTATTATTTATGGATCGGGCCGTACGTTCCTCGGCATTCGGTTAATGTTAGCACATATGATATGTTTGATTTTGCGTATGTATGAGACATAAATGTTTTTCAAAAGAAAGCGAAGCATTTTGGCATTCTGATTATCCTATTTGTCTTCTAAACCCCTTATGCATGATTTGTATGTCAGATGTAAGTACTTTGGTATTCGGATTATTATGCTCACGTTCTGTACGCCTTACTTCGGTTATGACTTCGTTTTTTGTATTTCATGCTTTGCATACTCAGTACATATTCCGTACTGACCCCCTTTCTTCGGGGGCTGCATTTCATGCCGCGCAGGTACCTACAGATGAGTAGAGGACGTTAGCTGCAGATGTTCCAGCTAGATTGGCGAACTCCATTTCCTCCGGAGTGCTGCCGAGTCTGAGTGCTTTCGTATGATATCTGAAGTTATGGTAGAGACTTTGCAGACAGTGTCGTGTGTATGATATGTCAGTTTTGTAAGTGGCTATGTAAGCCGATGTATTATTATGTATTATGCTACGAACCTCATATGTTTACAGATTTCATACGATGCTAGTTTTATTTGATTTGACAAAGATGAAAGGCATGTTTGCTTTCGAAAAAAAAAAATCCATTATGTGCTTATGACATGTTTTGCGGGCCCAATATGATTATGAGTATTTTGAGAGTCTGCGGGTTCGCTCGGCCCAAGATAAGGGTCGGGTGCCCATCATGCCCTATCGAAAATTAGGGTGTGACAAAATTTCTCTACTGCTAGCACTCCAAGCTATGGCCAAGGCAAGACTCGTATACCCACTTGTGCACAATGTGGAAAGAATCACTCTGGTACTTGTAGGAGAGCTTCTAGTGCTTGTTTTAATTGTAGGAGCTTCGATCATAAAGTGAAGGATTGTCCTAACCCTAACCCTACTTCTTCTCCGCGTACGGAAGGCTCAGTGTCACGACCCAGCCCCGTAGGCCGTGACTAGTGCCCGAGCTGGGCACCCAAACACATTCACAGATCCGAATCACAAACAGATAGCTTATGCGTGTACAAATATCAGACGCTGTCTCAAATTATCTCAAACTGTCTCAAACACATCTCAAACACAAACATATATATATCAGAAGCCGGCAAGGCTATCAAATGGCGCATCGGCCCCAAAACATATACAAATGCAAGCCGACAAGGCTGCCACGGCGAATGGGATCGCCCAGAACATATAACATACAAACACACCTGTACAGAATAGGCCTAACCCACATATACATCTACAGACCTCTAAACAGACAAACAGAATCATATGACGGGACAGGGCCCCACCGTACCCACGAACAAACCAATACATATGCGGCGAACGGATATATACCAAAATGTGGGCTCGGAATAAGGGGAGCACTCCAAACGAGAAAAGGGTGTCCTGGGCGGCGGATCACCGAGCGCGAGTCCGTACTGCGGGCATGAAACGCAGCCCCCGAAGAAAGGGGGTCAGTACGAAATATGTACTGAGTATGCAAAACAGAAGATATAGTAAACAAATCTGAGTCATAATCGAAACCGAGGTACAGAAAGTAAGTGCAAACCCAAATAGCAAAATGTTTATTTTCAAAATACAAATCATGCATAGGGCTCAGAAAATACGGTCGCCCGCCCGTCATCGGCGCCATAACACAGCATAACACCAGAAGGTTTCAAATCTCCATATCCCCGTCACACATCATAACACAGCATAACGCCATACACAGCATAACACCAAATATAAGCGGAACCCGGCCCCCTAGCGAGGGGCTCGGCGAACCATAACACAACATAACACCGGAGTATAACAAAGTACGCACGACAACAGAACCGGCCCGGGACTCGGCGAAAGATACAACAGAATGCACGAGCAGAGTCGTGAGTAACCATATGTATAAAATCATTATCATAGACTCAAAAGATAAGTAAAATGACCATACTTGAAAATCGGAATAATAGCCAAACCAAATTCTTTCAAAAGTCATCAGGATTACAAAAAAAGAGTCGCGGGACCCACGGACGGGTGTTGACCCGAGCCGGGCCCGCCTATGGAAAAAATATTCATCATACGCCATACAATCTCCCACGAGCATATCGAGGCAATCCGAGCCTTTTACGTGAAAGATACGGGCGTTCGTAGTTACGGAACTCTTTAAAAACAAAACCTTTTATGCATTATTTGAAAATCAAATATTCCAAAGACATAAGGGCCAATATTTCATCACACCAAATATACGAATTCCAAGAGGCAAATAAGATTCATAAACATGCTCGGATTGCGAGAATAGAATTTCCTCGAGGCTCGTGTCTTAGCCTATTTGTAACTAAGGCATGCCAAAAGAAGAAAAAGTTGGGCTTTACATACCTCGTCCGCTCTCGAAGCTAATCCAAACTCAAGCTAATGCAAACCTACGCCTCGGGCTCCCCAAGGTCTACAAATACGTCATAATATGCCAAACGTTAGCTATAGGCATTTAGGCATTTAATTCCAAACTAGCACTTAATTCTACAGAAATTTGGGCAGCATTTCCCCTGTAAATAGACCAACCCCGAGAATTTAACTCGGCCAAATCAACAACAACAACATCAACAACCAACCTAGCAACATCAATAATCGATCCGAAAGGCAATATAACATTAGTAACTCTCTTTTACATCATTCAACAACTTTCAATATATTCAATTCAACGGCTTACATTCAAGCCAACATCAACGCTCATACATTCAAATACTAACCCGCACCCATACCAACAATATTCAAGGACATTTCAAACAGTTCATACAACATTTCCAACAATCCAACAATGGCTCCAATTTATCCGAAAACAGCCCCAAACCCGAGAACCTCAACTATAACACACTTCCGACTTCCGAATCATGATTTGCATCAACAATCCACACTATAACGATGTCATTCTCATAAATATACAAATTACATCAAATGCACAATAATCTTCAAATCAGCCCATACAATTACAACATCAATCTTGAGTCATTAAACTCTCATTTCCAACATAGAATTCAAAACGACAACACTCAAAATTCCAAATAGAATTAATTCATTCATTGTCATATAATATGACCCATATTCGGCCAACACTACACATATACATATGTTGATGATTCTCATTCTTTTCTTCACACTACACAACTAAACATGCTACATAAAATCATTTCATCCTCCCAACACAACCCACACACCTACACGGCCAAACCTCATACGCACGGCCTCAACTCCAACATACTATATTTCATGAATTTCATCCATATTAACATACTACAACATGCATACACCATTCATAACACATAAAACAAGATTAATACTTACCTTTCTTCTTCAACTTCACAAATAGGCTAGGGTTTGCGATTTACAAAACGGATGGTTTGATGACCCAAACAACACTTCCACGTTACTTAGGGACCTCCAATTAGTGGATTTGCATCAAAAAAATATTTTTGGGATGGCTCAATTTGGACTTGGTTTTTCTCCCTCTTGGCCGAGAGGTTGTTGTTGTTGTTCTTCAACTTCTTATTTTTTTTTCTATGTGTTGAATGAAGATGAATGACTTAGAAGTCATCTTTTACATACTAATATAAGTCATACAAGTGTCCATGGCCCACACATGTGTTGGACCAATTAAAATTGGCCACAAAATGTGTGGGAGCCACCTCTCACTCACACGGCCAAAGGGCCAAAAAATGCATGATTTGCAACTTCCAATATATCACTTTTGGTCCCAAATTTTCCTAAATGTTCCATGGCAACAAATTCATGAACAAATTATATCTCAAAACAAAATCAAAGGTCAAAAGTCCCGACTTTGTATCCCGGAATGGTTTGGACCCTAACTCATCATAGCTAACCCGGATTGTCCCAATGTACCAAAATACGGGATATAACATCCTCCCCCCCTTTAGAACATTCGTCCTCGAATATTAGATTAACCTTACGGGATCTTATAAGCACTCGGGGGAGTTTCTTTTACAACTATCACACACACAATTCATTCATCAAACAACATAGTCAAGTAGGGAATTTCAATTACCTGTAGGCACTGGAAATAAGTGAGGATACTTCTTCTTCATCTGCTCCTCAGCTTCCCAGGTCATTTCTTCCCGATTATTGTTCCGCCACAGCACTTTAACAGAAGCCACATCTTTATTCCGCAACTTTCTTACCTGACGATCCAATATGGCTATAGGCTGTTCTTCATAAGATAGCTCCTCTGTGACCTGGATGTCATCTACAGGAAATATTCTGGAAGGGTCGCCAATACATTTACGGAGCATAGAAACATGGAATACCGGTGCTCCCAAATCCGGTGGCGAGATCTAATTCATAGGCAACCTTGCCTATTTTACGAATAATCTGATAAGGCCCAATATATCTCGGACTGTTCTTTCCTTTCTTGCCAAATCTCATAACACCCTTCATAGGTGACACTTTAAGGAATACCCAATCACCAATCTGAAACTCTAAATGTCGACGGCGATTATCTGCGTATGATTTCTGTCGACTCTGGGCTGCTAATAACCTCTCCCGAATAAGCTTCACCTTATCAACTGCCTGCTGGATCACATCTGGGCCAATCAACTTAGTCTCGCCAATATCAAACCAGCCAATCGGTGACCTGCATTTTCTGCCATACAAAGCCTCATATGGTGCCATCTGAATACTGGAGTGGTAGCTGTTATTATAAGAAAATTCAACAAGCGATAAATGGTCATCCCAGCTACTTCTGAAATCAATAACACAGGCCCGCAACATATCTTCCAACGTCTGAATAGTGCGCTCGGCCTATCCGTCAGACTGGGGATGGAATGTTGTACTGAGATTCACCTGTGTCCCCAATCTTTCCTGAAATGATCTCTAGAAATTAGCTGTAAACTGGGCACCTCTATCGGAGATAATAGATATAGGAACTCCGTGAAGCCTCACAATCTCCTTAGTATATAATCTGGCATAATCCTCAGCTGAACACGTAGTCCGGACTGGGAGGAAATGGGCTGATTTTGTCAGCCGATCAACAATAACCCAAATGGAATCATACCTCCGTGGAGTGCGAGGTAAGCCTGTAATAAAGTCCATATTAATGATTTCCCACTTCCACGACGGTATCTCCATCTCCTGAATAATCCACCGAGGCTTCGATGCTCGATCTTAACTGCGGCAATTCGGGCACGAGCGACGAACTCGCTATGTCTCTTTTCATACCATCCCACTAGTATAAACATACGAGATCATGATACATCTTCGTCGATCCTGGGTGAACGGAATAACGGGCATAATGTGCCTCGCCCATAACGTCGCCGCGACCGCTACATCGGTACGTATAATGCGCCCCCGTGTAATAATACTCCATCGGATGTAATCTCGAACGGGGTCTTCTCCTTTTCAAGGTACGTCTGCATTGTACCGCAGGAATAGGATCCTCATACTAACGTCGCTTAATCTCTTCCGTAATAGAGGATTCGAGCATTCCTCGAAACTCGTAAACCCCAATATCTCCCGAGAATCGGCCCAAGCGGACTCCAAGACTAGCCAACCGATGGATCTCGCGAACCATTTTTTTTTCTTCTCTCGATGGCACGTACGCTAGACCGCCCATAGACTTACTACCGAGTGCATACGCCACAACATTAGCTTTCCCGTGATGGTATAAATTATCAACATCATAATCTTTCAGCAACTCTAACCACCGCCTCTGCGCCGCAACTTCGGCCTCCTTCTGCTTAAAGATGTACTGGAGGCTCTTATGATCTGTATAAATATCAACGTGAACACCATATAAATAATGTCTCCACATTTTCAAAGCATGAATTACCGCGGCCAGCTCCAGATCGTGAGTCGGATAATTTCTCTCGTGCTTTCTGAGCTGCCGGGAAGCATAAGCTATCACTCTGCCGTGCTGCATCAACACACACCCCAAACCAATACCAGAGGCATCACAATAAATAACATACCCATCTGGACCCTCGGGAAGGGTCAAAACTGGAGCCGTAGTCAACTTCTCTTTCAGCAACTGGAAGCTACGCTCGCAAGCATCAGTCCACTGGAACTTAGCTCCCTTCTGAGTCAGCCTTGTTAAAGGCGCTAAAATCGAGGCAAACTTCTCTACGAATCTCCTGTAATAACCGGCCAATCCCAGAAAGCTACGCACCTCAGTAGGTGTCGTAGGTCTAGGCCAATTCTTTACGGCCTCAATCTTCTGGGTATCCACCCGGATGCCATCAGCTCCTATAATATGCCCCGAAATGCCATCGAAGTCGGAGAATTCACATTTAGAAAATTTAGCATATAATTTCTTGTGCCGAAGTACGCCAAGTACCGTCCTCAAATGATATGCATGTTCTGCTTCTGATCGTGAATAAACCAGGATGTCATCAATTAATACAATTATGAACATGTCTAAGAACAAGTCCCCGAATACCCGATTCATCGGAGTCCATAAATACTACTGGAGCATTAGTCACCCCAAAAGACATCACTCTTAATTCATAATGCCCATATCGGGTCCCGAATGTTGTCTTAGGAATATCGGCCTCTCGTACCCGTACCCGATGATAGCTCCGGAGTCTATCTTCGAGAAACACCGGCACCGCAACCGATCAAACAAATCATCAATCCTGGGGAGGGGTATTTATTCTTGATGGTTACCTTATTCACCGTAATCAATACACATCCGCAGCCGACCCATCCTTCTTCCTCACAAACAATACGGCGCTCCCCGGGGTGATGTCTTGGGCCTAATAAAGCCCTTCTTTAATAAATCCCTCACCGCTCCTTCAATTCCTTCAATTCTACGGGTGCCATTACGTACGGAAGAATAGACATATATAGCCGAGTATCCGGTAACCGCATCAATGGCGAACTCTATCTCCCGCTCAGGGGGAAGACCTGGAAGCTCATCTGGGAATACATCTAAAAATTCATTAACCACTGGGACTGACTGAAGAGTCGGTGCCTCTGCTTCTAAATCATGTACACGAACCAGATGATAAATATAGCCCTTTCTGATCATTTTCCTTGCCTTGAGGTATGAAATAAACTTACCCCTCGGCGATCTTTGTATTACCTGCCCACTCTATAACTGGTTCCCCTAGAAATTGAAAATGGATTGTCTTCTTTTGACAGTCAACATTAGCATAACATAAAGCTAGCGAATCCATACCCATAATAACATCGAACTCAGTCATATCTAACTCTACCAAATCTGCCTTAGTGCAGCGGTCACAAAAAATTACCGAACAGTCTCTATAAACCTGCCTAGCTATAATAGAATCCCCTACCGGTGTAGCTACCTCAAAAGGCTCTATCGGTTCAGATTCTATCCCAATTTTATTAGCAACAAGGGGAGAAATATATGATAAAGTAGAGCCGGGATCAATCAGTGCATACACATCTTGAGAGAAGACCCGCATATGCACCGCAACAACATTAGGCGACGCCTCCTGGTCCTGTCGATTGGCCAATGCATATATGCGGTTCGAAGGACCGCTAGAACCGGAAACTCCGCCACGACCTCTGTCGCGCCCCGCTGGTGCTGGCATATCTCGCCCCGCAGGGCGCATAGCTACTGAGGATGACGATGAACCACCGGCTGATCCGGTAGGCTGAGCTGCGCTACCTGCACCACCCCTAACCGGGCAATCTCTCATCAGATGGCCTTGACGGCCACAAATAAAACACGCACCGGTGGCACGAAAACACTCTCCAGGGTGCTGCCTCTCACAGTGAGGACACGGAGGTCTAGGTGGTCTCCCGGCGGTGGCACCTGCGTCCAGCGCGGGAGCACGAAACCTGGAGCTACGGCACCGCCCCCGAATATCCTGCACCCTACGATCTCTGGCGGCGACCGTGGGGGTGTGCCCCGTCTTGGGCGGGGAGGATATCTGCTCGCTCTGCTGTGAGAAATTTGCCCCTCAAAAATCCCAGAATACCCAGCGGATCTAGCCCTCTTGGGCTGGACCCTATCATAAGCCCTGTCGGGCTGGCGCCCTCTGTGTTGGTCCTCCATACCCTGGTTGTGTGCCTGTATACGGGCAATATTCATACACAGGTGGGCTGCCATCACCTGTGTTGTCAACCATATCGGTCCGGCCCATCACATACCGATGCATCCGGTCGGTCATATCGCTACATAAACGGACGCATATCCTCCGACGACGAGTCAAACTCAGGCATCGTACTCCCGGACGCTCCTGCCCCCGTTGCTTCAATAGCGGGGAATGCTCTACTATGGCTCGCCATAGCTGCGGGAGGCGAGAAAATAGGCCGAAAGGCCTCGCAAACTCGCCCGTACGGCCGGAGGGGCACCCTCACTCTTGGACAATACCCGGGACTCATACCAATTTGCGGCTACATCCCGCAGAATGATGCCATCTCAACCGACTCAATCTCGGTCGCCTTAATCAACCGTAATGTACGCAACATCCGTCGATAAACTCACCGAGGGTCCTCTGCGGGCTTCGACCCAAAAAACTGCGGTGGATTACATGTCGAAACTCACGGGACCTCGGCGTCGCGTCGGTCCGCCGATCACCCCCTACTCCATGCCGTGGACACCGCCCCGCTACCAATCGGGTCATGAACCCGGACCGCCTCTCGCATGGCCCCATCATCCGCCCACGGCCGGGGAGCCGGAGGCGCGGGCACTCGAACCTCGGGGAGCGGCGGTGGAGCCGCCCGGACTGCGGACTGTCGGCCGCTCCAAGCCCTACGATGCGGTAGTGTAGCCGAACCGGTTGTCGGAGGCACAATCTCCGGTACGGAGCTCGGCCACGGGCCTAGTAACTCTCCGGGCACTGTCGGTCTCCTGCTTCTTTGCTATAGACTTTCCTTCGGGGCCGTGGCCTTCCTCGGAGGCATCGCGAAAACATAACATTCCGTCGAGAAGAGTCATCCGATAACACGGCTACTATCGCACGATCTAAGATCGAAGGAAAGATAACATCCTAAATGTCACGTAGCCTCTGTTTATAGATGTGGTGCACAACACACCGATAAACAAGACTCTACTAGACACGGTCGTAGACATTCCGAGGACGAACCGCTCGATACCACATCACGACCCGGCCCGTAGCCGTGATTAGTGCCCGAGCTGGGCACCCAAACACATTCACAGATCCGAATCACAAACAGATAGCTTATGCGTGTACAAATATCAGACACTATCTCAAATCATCTCAAACTGTCTCAAACACATCTCAAACACAAACATATATATATCAGAAGCCGGCAAGGCTATCAAATGACGCATCGGCCCCAGAACATGTACAAATGCAAGCCGACAAGGCTGCCACGGCGAATGGGATCGCCCAGAACATATAACATACAAACACCTGTACAGAATAGGCCTAACCCATATACGTCTACAGACCTCTAAACAGACAAACAAAATCATATGACGGGACAGGGCCCCACCGTACCCCTGAACAAACTAATACATATGCAGCGAACGGATATATACCAAAATGTGGGCTCGGAATAAGGGAGCACTCCAAACGACGAGAAAAGGGTGTCCTGGGCGGCGGATCACCGGGCGTGCGTCCGTACCGCGGGCATGAAACGCGACCCCGAAGAAAGGGGTCGGACGAAATATGTACTGAGTATGCAAAACAGAAGATTTAGTAAACAAATCTTAGTCATAATCGAAACCGAGGTACAGAAAGTAAGTGCAAACCCAAATACCAAAATGTTTATTTTCAAAATACAAATCATGCATAGGGCTCAGAAAATACGGTCGCCCGCCCGTCATCGGCGCCATAACACGCATAACACCGAAGGTTTCAAATCTCCATATCCCCGTCACACATCATAACACGAGATAACGCCATACACGGCATAACACCAAATATAAGCGGAACCCGGCCCCCTAGCGAGGGGCTCAGCGAACCATAACACAGCATAACACCGGAGTATAACAAAGTGCGCACGACAACAAAACCGGCCCGGGACTCGGTGAAAGATACAACAGAATGCACAAGTAGAGTTGTGAGTAACCATATGTATAAAATTATTATCATAGACTCAAAAGATAAGTAAAATGACCATACTTGGAAATCGGAATAATAGCCAAACCAAATTCTTTCAAAAGTCATCAGGATTACAAAAAGAAGAGTCGCGGGACCCACGGACGGGTGTTGACCCGAGACGGGCCCCCCTATGGAAAACATACTCATCATACGCCATACAATCTCCTACGAGCATATCGAGGCAATCCGAGCCTTTCTGTGAAAGATACGGGCGTTCGTAGTTACGGAACTCTTTAAAAACAAAACCTTTTATGCATTATTTGAAAATCAAATATTCCAAAGACATAAGGGCCAATATTTCATCACACCAAATATACGAATTCCAAGAGGCAAATAAGAGTCATAAACATGCACGGATTGCGAGAATAGAATTTCCTCGAGGCTCGTGTCTTAGCCTATTTGTAACTAAGGCATGCCAAAAGAAGAAAAAGTTGGGCTTTACATACCTCGTCCTCTCTCGAAGCTAATCCAAACTCAAGCTAATGCAAACCTACGCCTCGGGCTCCCCAAGGTCTACAAATATGTCATAATATGCCAAACGTTAGCTATAGGCATTTAGGCATTTAATTCCAAACTAGCACTTAATTCTACAGAAATTTGGGCAGCATTTCCCCTGTAAATAGATCAACCCCGAGAATTTAACTCGGCCAAATCAACAACAACAACATCAAAAACCAACCTAGCAACATCAATAATCGATCCGAAAGGCAATATAACATTAGTAACTCTCTTTTACATCATTCAACAACTTTTAATATATTCAATTCAACGGCTTACATTCAAGCCAGCATCAACGCTCATACATTCAAATACTAACCCGCACCCATACCAACAATATTCAAGGACATTTCAAACAGTTCATACAACATTTCCAACAATCCAACAATTGCTCCAATTTACCCGAAAACAGCCCCAAACCCGAGAACCTCAACTATAACACACTTCCGACTTCCGAATCATGATTTGCATCAACAATCCACACTATAACGATGTCATTCTCATAAATATACAAATTACATCAAATGCACAATAATCTTCAAATCAGCCCATACAATTACAACATCAATCTTGAGTCATTAAACTCTCATTTCCAACATAGAATTCATTACGACAACACTCAAAATTCCAAATAGAATTAATTCATTCACTGTCATATGATATGACCCATATTCGGCCAACACTACACATATACATATGTTGATGATTCTCATTCTTTTCTTCACACTACACAACTAAACATGCTACGTAAAATCATTTCATCCTCCCAACAGAACCCACACACCTACACGGCCAAACCTCATACGCACGGCCTCAACTCCAACATACTATATTTCATGAATTTCATCCATATTAACATACTACAACATGCATACACCATTCATAACACATAAAACAAGATTAAATCTTACCTTTCTTCTTCAACTTCACAAATAGGCTAGGGTTTGCGATTTACAAAACGGATGGTTTGATGACCCAAACAACACTTCCACGTTACTTAGGGACCTCCAATTAGTGGATTTGCATCAAAGAAATATTTTTGGGATGGCTCAATTTGGACTTGGTTTTTCTCCCTCTTGGCCGAGAGGTTGTTGTTGTTGTTCTTCAACTTCTTATTTTTTTTTCTAAGTGTTGAATGAAGATGAATGACTTAGAAGTCATCTTTTACATACTAATATAAGTCATACAAGTGTCCATGGCCCACACATGTGTTGGACCAATTAAAATTGGCCACAAAATGTGTGGAGCCACCTCTCACTCACACGGCCAAAGGGCCAAAAAATGCATGATTTGCAACTTCCAATATATCACTTTTGGTCCCAAATTTTTCTAAATGTTCCATGGCAACAAATTCATGAACAAATTATATCTCAAAATAAAATCAAAGGTCAAAAGTCCCGACTTTGTATCCCGGAATGGTTTGGACCCTAACTCATCATAGCTAACCCGGATTGTCCCAATGTACCAAAATACGGGATATAACACTCAGTTCAGAAACCTATTACCATTCCTTCTCAACGGAATAGAGGTGCAAGATCTAGAAACATGCAAGCAACAAGTGCAGGTGGAGCCAATCAAGCTAGTGGGTCAAGAGCTATAGCACGAGATTATGCTATGAGACAGAGGGATGACCAAGATGGAGCAGACGTTGTTGTTGGTAAATTTCACTTATTTGGCTTATGTGTTGTTACATTATTTGATCCTAGTTCTACACATTCTTATGTTTGCTCATCATTGGTTTTTCCTAAAAATGTGAAATCTGTGAGACTTGATTGTGGTGTGCTTGTCCAAAGTCCTTTGGGTCGACAGGTTGTTTGTAATAAAATCTATCGAGGTTGTCCCTTGGTGATTCAAAATCTAGTCCTCCCTGCTGATTTGGTTGTAATGCTTTTCCAAGACTATGATGTCATCATCGGTATGGATTGGCTTCATAGATACCATGCGGTAGTTGATTGTAGGTCGAAGCATGTGACCTTTAGAGCTCCTTCATTTTCACACATCATTGTTCAAGGTGAAAGATCATTGACATCTAATATTATCTCCGCGGTTGTGGCAAGAAAGATGGTTAGTCAGGGTTGTGAAGCTTATCTTGCTCATATATTTGATACACACCTAGAAAGTCTAAGCCTTAAGGATATACCAGTGGTATGTGAATTTCCTGATATTTTCCCTGAAAATATTCCTGGATTGCCCCCGGAAAGGGAAGTTAAATTTCCTAGAGAGGTTATTCCTGCAACTACTCCTATTTCTATAACTCCTTATTGAATGGCTCCAGCAGAATTGAAGGAGTTGAAAATTCAATTGCAAGAACTTCTTGAGAAAGGTTTTATTCGCCCAAGTCTTTCTCCCTGGGGAGCTCCTGTCTTATTTGTGAAAAGAAAGATGGAACTCTTAGGCTTTGTATTGATTACCGGCAACTGAACAAGGTAACAATTAAGAATAGATATCTACTGCCTAGGATTAATGATTTATTTGACCATCTAAAGGGTGCTAGGTTGTTCTCAAAAATTGACTTGAGGTCTGGTATTACCAACTGCAGGTAAGTGAACAAGATGTCCCTAAAACTGCCTTTAGGACTCGATATGGTCATTATGAATTCTTAGTGATGCCATTCGGGTTGACAAATGCTCCTGCAGAATTCATGGATGATGAATCGCGTGTTTAAACCTTATCTTGATCAATTTGTGGTGGTCTTTATAGATGACATTTTAATATATTCCAAGAATAGTGAAGATCATGAAAACATCTCCGGATTGTTTTGCAAATTTTGGAAGAGAAAAGGCTTTATGCTAAGCTTTCCAAATGTGAATTTTGGCTTGGTGAAGTGGCTTTTACGGTTGTGTCAATTTGAAGGTGTGAAGGTGGATCCTAGTAAGATTCAAGCTATTTTTGAATGGAAACCACCTAAAAGTCCAACTGAAGTAAGAAGTTTCTTGGGCTTAGCGGCGTACTATAGAAGGTTTGTCAAAGGCTTCTCCATTATAGCCTCTCCTTTGACTAAACTCTTGAGGAAGGATATCATGTTCGTATAGGATGACAAATGCCAAGAGAGCTTTGAAAAGCTTAAATCCTTATTGACACAAGCTCCTATACTTACTCTACCAACTGAAGGAAAGAGTATGTGTTATATAGTGATGCTTCTCATCATGGTTTGGGTTGTGTCTGATGCGGGAAGGAAAGTGGTTGCGTATGCCTCTCAAAATTGAAACCACATGAATTAAACTATCCTACTCATGACCTTGAGCTCGCTGACATAGTGTTTGCTTTGAAAAATTGGAGGCATTACTTATATGGCAAAAAGTGTCACATATTTACCGATCACAAGAGTTTAAAGTACTTGGGTACACAGAAAGAGTTGAATTTGAGACAACGTAGATGTCTTGAACTCATTAAAGATTATGACTGCACGATGATTATCATCCGGGTAAAGCTAATGTGGTGGCAGATGCTCTAAGTCGCAAAGCCTTTGCTAGTTTATCTCTAAGTCATTTCCTTTGTTTCTTAAATTAAGAGCCATGAATGCTTGTCTTGCATTTAATTCTGATGGCTCTATTATTGCTAGTTCGCAAGTCAAGCCAGTTCTACTTGAACAGGTGAAAGAAGCGCAGAAGTTAGATGAGAAGCTTTTGAAATTTATCAAAGAAGTTCAAACTGGAGGAAAGCTTGATTTTAAATTAAGGGAGGATGGTGTTCTATTTTATCGAAATAGGTTATATGTTCCTAAAGATTACAACTTGAGGAAAGAAATTTTGAATGAAGCACATACTTCACCATATGCAATGCATCCTGGAGGTACTAAAATGTACCAAACCATCAAAACGCTGCGGTGGAATGGTATGAAGAAGGACATTGCGGAATTTATTTCTAATTTCTTAGTTTGTCAACAAATAAAAGCCGAGCATCAAGTCCCAACTGGTTTGTTACAACCCTTATCGATACCTGAGTGGAAATGGGAAAGAATAACTATGGACTTTGTTTCTGGGCTTCCACGCACTCAAAGAAATCATGATGCAATTTGGGTTGTAGTTGATAGGCTAACCAAGAGTGCTCATTTCTTGGCCATCAAAATGGACTACCCACTTGAACGTTTAGCAGTATTGTATGTTAATGAGATTGTGAGGCTGCATGGAGTTCCTATTTATATTGTATCTGACCGAGACCTAAGGTTTACATCCAGATTCTGGACTAGCTTGCAAGAAGCTTTGGGCACTAGGTTGAACTTTAGTACTTCTTTCCATCCTCAGACAGACGGCCAGTCCGAGAGGGTGATTCATGTTACACCTCGCATTTTGTGCGTATTCGGAATAATCGGAAATAATTCGGAATGGTGGGAGTTAAGGTTCCAATTGGATTCTACTTAGTGGGCATGTGATGTTTTAGAGACTATTGACGTGGAACTATTGGAAAAGACTAAGGGCAAAATTGGAATTTCGACAAGTGGTTTCATGAATTACCAACAAAGTGGGCTAAGGATTTTGGGCTTGGAAAAGTTTTAAAAAAAAATTAGGAGGCCAAGCCCACCCATGAAGGGTGGCGGCCATGGCCTTGATTTGGCCCAAAATTTAGTAAGTTGGTCATGTGATTAAACATGTGACCAACTAGTTAATAAAAAGGGCAAGGTTCATTAATTCCGTAGAATTTTCAAGACAAGGCAAGAAGGAGAAACAAGAGAAACAAGAACCAAGCATGAAGGGCCATTCGGCCAAGCACCTTAAAAATCCACCCTCAAAAATATTGATCCAAAAATTATTCTCTTGTGGTTTCCCTACTAATTCAAGGTCCCTCTACAACGTGGTGCAATTATTTCGGAAGATAACCCATTGGTTTTGTTGTTTGGATAATTTAGTGGAGTGAAGAAACTTGAGAAGGAAGGTAAGAATTCATCCCTTCTAATTATGTTATGAAGGTTTGTTTGCATAGTAGTATATGTAAATGAGTAGAAAATATAGAAATATGGAAGTTTGTATGGCGGAAGTGCATGTGGCCGAATATATGTAGTATGGTTATGTTGAATTTTAAGTTGTATTATAGTTGTGGTTAATGTGGAATTCGTATTGGAAATGAAAGTCGAATGAGAATTGAATGAAGTTGAAAGTTGCATGTTGGCCGTGGCCTATAGGTGGAGGAAATGGTGATGGATTTATTTTGTGTAACATGTTAATTGTGTTGTTGTGATCCTTGCAATGTAAATGGAAGTAAAACGAGGTAAGTTTGCATTGAAATGGAATGTAGAGGCTTATGTCGTTTTAGTATGATTTCGTGTCATTATGATAATTAAGTTGTTAAGGTGTGAATCATGGTTAATATTGATGAACTTGGGTGATGGAAACATCTATGAATAAGTATGTTAAAAGATTAGTAGATTTGGATGAATTATGGCTTGGGTGGAAAGTTTGTATATTTTGTATATCTTGTGTATATATTGTAGAAATGGTACGAAATGCTTCCGAATGGCATTGTAATGATTTTGATTGGTAGTGAATGAGAGTATGATGGTATTGATTGGGACATGTGAAGTCGGAACGGAAGTTATTGTATTATGTTGGAAAGTGGGCTAATTGTATTATATTGTGTTTTGTTGTGATTATTGTTGTTGTTGTTGGGTTGTTGTTGATTGTTTTGAGCCGAGTTTAATTCTCGGGGTGTCGTATGTATAGGGGAGATGCTGCCCAAATTTTTATAGAACAATATTGGCTAAGCTTGGAAATTGTAAGTCTCATGAATAGTAACTGGTCAATGTGACCATTTGCAGATTTTTGGCGAAACGAGAAGTGAATTTGGAAAGGCGTAAGGAGCATAAAAGGTATGTAAAGCTACCCCTATTCTTTCCTTGGCATATCCTAGATGTACTAGGCTTGAATTCGGACCTCGGGGATAACTCTACTCTTCGGAATCCACGTCCGAAATTTCTCCTTTTTCTTCGGTGGGAATTGAACTAGTTAGGTTGCAAACGACTAGAAAGGTGATCTACACCTCCAAAACTTGTACAAATGATACCCGACTATCTTAAAATCTTTGTAAATGATATTATGAAGTTTAACATACGCAATTTACGTCCGCCACCTCAATTGACCGAGGTGGGCCCACTATTTTCGATTTTACCCTTTTGTGCTTATGACTTGTCTTCGAACGGCTTTAAAAAAAAAACGTTTTAACTACTCCGCTATCTATTATTGAAAAATTGTTTAGAATATTCCGTTAAGTCCTATAAATTGTTTTGGATCTTGGAAACGATCTCAGAGGGGTTTATGCCTTTCTAACTCGTTATGACATCCGGAATTCACTTATTATGACTCCGTCCGGTTTCATTGATTTGATTTGTCACTCGATATGCCTCATTGAGTCTCTGGAAATATATATGTTATTTTTATTGCATTTAGTTTCTCACGACTCCACTGCGTGGATGCCTCAATGCTTCCTTCACCGAGCCGGGTCAGGATTTGTTATCAAGCGCATTCCTCTGCATTTATTCGCCGTGCCTCGGTGTGAGGGGGCAGGTATGACATGTACATGGGTCCGAAGTATGATGTGCCATGTACATATATTCTGATATCTGATGATGTGATGTGATGTGGCCACTGGGTATGTTATGATATGTTTGGAGATATTCCCTACCGAAGTATGATGTGTTATGGCGCGAGACGGGGGCGCCCATGTTCTGTTCACCGAGTCCCATAGCGGGGCCGGTTTTGGCATATGTTTTCTGCATGCATTATTTATGACTTTTGATATGCATTTTTGATTTCCTATGTACCTTGTTCATTCTCCGCACACTCTGTTCTGATCTTTAATTTTATTTAGTACAGTCTCTGCTTTACATATTCAGTACATTTTCCGTACTGACCCCCTTTCTTCGGGGGCTGCGTTTCGTGCCACGCAGGTACAGACGTTTGATTTGCTGATTCGCGCCCTAGGTTATCTGCTCATATTGAAGTGCTCCTTTGTCGGAGCCCATATTTTGGTATAGACTTTTCGTTGTTTATGTACTTATCTGTTCGGGGTACGACGGGGCCCTGTCCCGTCATATGATTATGTTTTGTTTTGTAGAGGTCTGTAGACATGTGGTGTGGGTTCTGTATATGCTCGTGAGTGTTGCGTACGATTATGGCTTATCTATGTGTTGTAACGGCCTTATCGGCCTTCGTGCGCTATATCGCTGACATGATTAAAGTACTATTTCTGCTTATTTTTAATATTTTGCTAAATTAGGATAAGGTACGTATGAGTGCCCAACTAGGGTACGAGTCGCGGCCTACGGAGTTGGGTCGTGACAAAAGTGGTATCAGAGCGGTTAGGTCCTCGGAATGTCTACAGACCGTGTCTAGTAGAGTCCTGTTTATCGGTGTGTCGTGCACCACATCTATAAACAGGAGGCTACGGACATTTAGGATGTTACCCTTCTTTCCTGTCTTAGATCGTGCGGTAGAGCCGTATTAATAGGATGATTCCCTCCTAACGAATCGAATTGTTGTATTTTCAGCTATGCCTCCGAGAAAAGCGACGGCAGCCCAGAAGGGCAAGTCCACAGCACCCGGTGAGACTAGTCAGGCCCGCAGAGTCACTAGGGCCCGTACTCAGCCCGAGTGGAGATCGTGCTCTCCGACGACCAGCTCGGCGACGCCACCTGTATCAGAGGGGATTAGAGCCGTACCGGTTGCGGATCAGAGGGCGGCTTCACCGCCAGTTTTGTCACGACCCAACCCCGTAGGCCGTGACTAGTGCCCGAACTGGGCACCCGTACGTACCAAAAGTCAAAAATAGTAACTCAAATACAAAAAAAATTGGGCAGAGTTTCCTCTGTTTTTCTTACTAACCAAAATTTTCCTGCTCACAGAAAATACCAACAAAGGCCACACAGGGCCAACATGTCCATATACACATATATAGGCGAGCCGACAAGGCTGCCGCGGTGGATAAACCGCCCAAGCATACAATACGTGCATGTAGCTGTACAGATATAGCCACACCCACAGACATGTCTACGGTACCCTACACACAGTAACAAAGTCATATGACGGGACGGGGCCCCGCCGTACCCCCCGAACAAATATACACGAACGTAACAAAGACGTACCAAAATGCGGGCTGGGACAAGGGAGCTCTTCAAAATAGCTGAACAGGGACCCTAGGCTGGCGGCTCACTCAAACGAGTACCTGTACCTGTGCGGCATGAAACACAACCCCCGAAGAAGGGGGTCGATGCATTTGAATATGTACTGAGTATGTAAAGCAGGAAATACGTAAACAGAATCAAAACCGGAATGAGGGTTAAGGAAATAAGTATAGAAACTGGAAAATCATAATTAGCCCTTTTAACCGTTTGTCCTGCATAAACATATGTCAATAAGCCAAATCATATCATAATCAGATCATCGTATTATCACATATACATTACATGCATATCACTTACCGGAAGTCATATATGAAATTCAGAGAAACAGATATAATAGTCAGAATGTCAGCATGCTTATTTTATAAACATAAATCATGAATGTCAAAACACATGTCATATATGGTCCATGATAGGACCCGGCGGACGGAACGTGGTCGCCCCTCCTGCCTTGGGCGCCACAACTCATCATACTTCGGAAGTTTTGTATATTCTCCGAACATATCCTCCGTGTCATATCACAACTCGGAATCATGTCATATGTCAGAACCATATCAGAACTCATCATACATCATGTCATATCATGTATCGGAATCAGATCATATTTCAAACGCTCATCATACTTCGGAATCTCATCATACTTCAAATTGTGCGCACGAACATAGCCGGCCCGGGACTCGGCGAAGGAAGTAACAATAATGTGCACGAGCAGAATCGTAGGAATCATATACAATGTACAGAATTCATAAATCATACGCAACGTAAACACTTACCAAAAATTTAGTAAATTAATCAGAACGAATCATTATTTACAAATTAGTGTCATAGTCCACTCAAATTTCCTTTTAAATGCCATTCAGGGACAAATCAACAAACTTTGGAAATCACAATTACATATGGGAGTCATATGCGTAACAATCCTTATTTAAAACGCTTACAAATTATAATGCTAAACTTACCCCATAAGTTGGGAATCCATGCTCGGAGATCAAAGTGGAAATAATACTAAATTTTCTCTTAACGGTCATTAAGGAGAATCATAGAGGAGCCGCGGGCCCCACGGACGGGTGCCGACCCCATCCGAGCCCGACTACGAGGGTTAGGGGAATGTTGTATCTTATGAAGTTATCTATTATGTTTTGGGGCGTTCCGAGCTCGTATGCAAAAGTTACGGACGTTTGAAGTTCGGGACCCCTTTTGTAGTCAAAATTTTCATAAGTCTTTTGAAAACTCACTTACTTGAAAGCTTAAGAACCTTACATTGAACACATTAAAGAATATATCTTTAGAGTCAAACAAGTACGTATCTAAGCTCGGATTTAAGAATGGAATAACCCCGAGACGCGGGTCATAGCCTAATAGTACTAGGACATGCCAAAGGAAAGAAAGCGACGCCTTACATACCTTGTCCGCTCGCAAGCTACGTCAAGTCTCAACTCCGGAAGCTCCAAGATCTACATACGCCAAATATATTAACATTAGCCATAAACCTTTAGGCATTCAATTTCAAACGAACATTAAATTCTACCGAAATTTCGGCAGCACTTCCCCTGTAAATACACCAACCCCGAGATTTCAACTCGGCTAATTTCAGCAACAACCAAACCAACAACCAAGCTACAACATCAACGATCAATTCAAAAGTGTATTCTAGCATTAATAGTTCTTTCTACATAACTTCAACAACATTCATAATATACTTTCTTCGACTACTTACGATCAAACTAATATCAATGTTTACACATTCGATTATTAATCCAAAACCATCCAAACAATATTCAAGAGCATTTTAAACAATTCACACAATTCCCCAAACAACTCAAACCATACTCCAATTCACCCGAATTTGTCTCCAAACCCGAAAACAACACGGAACACATTCTTATCTTCCAAATTCATGATTTACACCATTAATCCGCACCTTAACCATACAAACCTCATAAATACAAAAATTACATAAAAGTCACATAAACTTCCAAATCATCCTACAACCAACATAACATTAATTTGGGTCATTATACTTGCATTCTTCATCATAGAATTTATAACGACGATAACGATAATACTAACGACGATTGTTCATTCTCAACTAGCCAAAGGGGAACCTATTCGGCCACCACCCCATGCATACATAAGAATGATTTTCATTCTTTTCTTCATACTACAACAATCAAAACATGTTAATTATAATTAATTCATCGCCTTTAACACAATATACATACACACGGCCAAACCCATATATACAACCTCAACTCCAACTTAATTTCTATCATGAATTTCTTCCTTTTTATCATGCTACAACACATATGAATCACTTATAACACATAAAACAAGATTGAAACTCACCTTTCTTCTTCAACTTTACAACTTGCTCAAGGTAGTGAATGATGAAAACGAATAGTCTATCGCTCCCAATAACACTTCCACGTTAATTAGCACCCTCCAATTAGTGAGTTTGCATGAAGAAACAAATTTTGTGATGGCTATTTCTCAATTTCAATTTTCCTTGTCCATGGCCGTATGGCCTTCTCTCACTCTCTCAAAGTTTCTTGATTTTTCTCTAGGTGGAGGAGATGAATAAAATGACTAATTCTTCATCTTTTGGTACATATAATAAGTGTCCATGTGGCCTTGGCCCACACCCTAAGTGGCCGGCCACATGGCCTTATAATTCATGAAGTGCTAATTTTTTTTTGTTGTTGTTTTTCATGAAATAAATACTTTCCAAATTAACACTTGACCCCAAATGCTTCCTTAATATTTCCATGCCACAATATCATATACACTTGTATCTTAAACACGATCGTGGTTAAAGTCTCGACTTCACATCCCAGAATAATCTTGTCCTTAGCTTATCAAGATTGACTTGGATTACCCCGACGTACGAAATACGGGATATAACAAGTTTCTAGAGCCCCGACACCTGAGCCTCTAGCCCCACAGCCAGGGGCGGAGGACGGAGCTATGCGAGAGGCGGTGCGGTTATTGACCGGTGGGTGGCGGCTCGGGAGCAATAGCGCGAGTTGGGGGTGATCGAGCACGCGGGCCAAGCGGTTCGAGGGCCCGTGAGTTTTTTGTAACCCTCCGGAGTTCTTCGGGACAAAGCTCGAAGAAGATTTTCTTGGGGAGATGCGGCGCACCTACAATTAAGGCCTCTTGAGTCGGTTGAGTTGGCCTCATACGATGTCATGAAGTCGCGCCAATTGGTACGAGTCTTGGGAATTAGCTAGGGGTAGAAGCCCCTCTGCCGTGTGGGATGAGTTCACGGAGGCTTTTTAAGACATTTTCTACCACGAGCTACGGAGGGCTCGATTAGACATTTTTTATCACTCGGGCGGCGGCCGCGGTGTCGAGAGTATAGTTTGGAGTTTGACTCTTTGGCTCGGTATGCGCCCCTACTTTGGTAGCCGATATGACCGACGGGATGCATCATTTCATTAGGGGTCCGGATAAGTACTTGATCGATAATTGCTTAGCCATGGTGCCCGGGCCGGTATGGACATTGCCCGCGTACGGGCGTACGCTCAGGGCATGGAAGAACGACATAAGAGGCGTCAGCCTGATGGGGATTACGACGAGAGCCAGCCTAAAAGGGCCAGATCGGCTGGATATTCTGGAGAGCTTCAGAGCGGGCCGTCTCAGCGGCGGGATACCAGGCGTTCTTCCCGCCCCGGCCACGAAGCACACCCCGCCGGTTCTCGTGCCCGAGATGATGATAATGCAAGTATTCGGGAACGGGTCGAGTTCCGGGGCGGGCGGTTCACGGTGGATGGGGTTCTAGTCGGACGCGACCACCCGACCTCGGTGCTCGTATTGCGGGAGGAACCACCACGGGGAGAGTGCTATCGTGCTACGGGTGCACATTTTGGGTGCGGCCGTCAAGGCCATGCTTGAGAGAGTGTCCGTACGGGGGGCGGTCGGGTGGTATGGCGGCTCGCCCCCTACGGGGGGTCTCGTGGGTTCATCGTCTCCTTTCGTAGCTAGACGCCCTGCGGAGCAGGATGTGCCGACGTCAGCAGGCCGCGGCAGAGGCCGTGGCGGAGCTTCCAGTTCTGGCGGTCCTTCGAACCGCATTTATGCTCTGACTGGTCGGCAAGACTCGGAGGCGCCATCAAATGCGGATGCCGGTACATTATCATTCCTTTCTCAAGATATATTTATATCGATCGGTTTAGATTCTATTTTGTGGTATATTTTCCTTTCCGAGTCATTAGTGGAATTGGGATAGGACCCATACTGATAGAACCCCTAGTTAAGTTGTATATGTAATGAAAAAGTGAATAGTGCTGACTTAGAAACCTAATATGGAAAAGGTATAATCAGAAAAATGAAAGACCCTCCCTGAATCGAGTAGGACCCACTACAAAATTTTTCGAAAATTCGTTAACATTCTGACCTGCCTTAAATTACGTGACAAGCTCGTACGGGGTAGTGGATGCGATCATATCAGCGCGGACCCACCAAAATTTGCTAAAGTCTCGAGGTTAAGCGTGCTAAGGCCAAAATAATTCTGGGATGGGAGACCCCCCCGAAGTATTATGAGACCCCATAAGGTTAGTTGAACATTCGAGGACGAATGTTCTAAAGGGGGGGAGGATGTTACACCTCGCATTTTGTGCGTATTCGGAATAATCGAAAATAATTCGGAATGGTGGGAGTTAAGGTTCCAATTGGATTCTACTTAGTGGGCATGTGATGTTTTAGAGACTATTGACGTGGAAATATTGGAAAAGACTAAGGGCAAAATTGGAATTTCGACAAGTGGTTTCATGAATTACCAACAAAGTGGGCTAAGGATTTTGGGCTTGGAAAAGTTTTAAAAAAAAAATTAGGAGGCCAAGCCCAACCCATGAAAGGTGGCCGGCCATGGCCTTGATTTGGCCCAAAATTTAGTAAGTTGGTCATGTGATTAAACATGTGACCAACTAGTTAATAAAAAGGGGCAAGGTTCATTAATTCTCTAGAATTTTCAAGACAAGGCAAGAAGGAGAAAGACAAGAGAAAAACAAGAACCAAGCATTAAGTGGCCAAAACCACCTCTTCCAAAAATCCACCCTCAAAAATATTGATCCAAAAATTATTCTCTTGTGGTTTCCCTACTAATTCAAGGTCCCTCTACAACGTGGTGCAATTATTTTAAGATAACCCATTGGTTTTGTTGTTTGGATAATTTAGTGGAGTGAAGAAACTTGAGAAGGAAGGTAAGAATTCATCCCTTCTAATTATGTTATGAAGGTTTGTTTGCGTAGTAGTATATGTAAATGAGTAGAAAATATAGAAATATGGAAGTTTGTATGGCGGAAGTGCATGTGTGCATGTGGCCGAATATATGTAGTATGGTTATGTTGAATTTTAAGTTGTATTATAGTTGTGGTTAATGTGAAATTCGTATTGGAAATGAAAGTCGAATGAGAATTGAATGAAGTTGAAAGTTGCATGTTGGCCGTGGCCTATAGGTGGAGGAAATGGTGATGGATTTATTTTGTGTAACATGTTAATTGTGTTGTTGTGATCCTGGTAATGTAAATGGAAGTAAAACGAGGTAAGTTTGCATTGAAATGGAATGTAGAGGCTTATGTCGTTTTAGTATGATTTCGTGTCATTATGATAATTAAGTTGTTAAGGTGTGAATCATGGTTAATATTGATGAACTTGGGTGATGGAAACATGCTATGAATAAGTATGTTAAAGATTAGGAGATTTGGATGAATTATGGCTTGGGTGGAAAGTTTGTATATTTTGTATATCTTGTGTATATATTGTAGAAATGGTACGAAATGCTTCCGAATGGCATTGTAATGATTTTGATTGCAATGAATGAGAGTATGATGGTATTGATTGGGACATGTGAAGTCGGAACGGAAGTTATTGTATTATGTTGGAAAGTGGGCTAATTATATTATATTGTGTTTTGTTGTGATTGTTGATGTTGTTGTTGGGTTGTTGTTGATTGTTTTGAGCCGAGTTTAATTCTCGGGTGTCGTATGTATAGGGGAGATGCTGCCCAAATTTTTATAGAACAATATTGGCTAAGCTTGGAAATTGTAAGTCTCATGAATAGTAATCGGTCAATGTGACCATTTGCAGATTTTTGGCGAAACGAGAAGTGAATTTGGAAAGGCGTAAGGAGCATAAAAGGTATGTAAAGCTACCCCTATTCTTTCCTTGGCATGTCCTAGATGTACTAGGCTTGAATTCGGACCTCGGGGATAACTCACTCTTCGGAATCCACGTCCGAAATTTCTCCTTTTTTCCTTCTTGATGAGAATTGAACTAGTTAGGTTGCAAACGACTAGAAAGGTGATCTACACCTCCAAAACTTGTACAAATGATACCCGACTATCTTAAAATCTTTGTAAATGATATTATGAAGTTTAACATACGCAATTTACGTCCGCCACCTCAATTGACCGAGGTGGGCCCACTATTTTCGATTTTACCCTTTTGTGCTTATGACTTGTCTTCGAACGGCTTTTAAAAAAAAAACGTTTTAACTACTCCGCTATCTATTATTGAAAAATTATTTTGAATATTCCGTTAAGTCCTATAAATTGTTTTGGATCTTGGAAACGATCTCGCAGGGGTTTATGCCTTTGTAACTCGTTATGACATCCGAAATTCACTTATTATGACTCCGTCCGGTTTCATTGATTTGATTTGTCACTCGATATGCCTCATTGAGTCTCTGGAAATATATATGTTATTTTTATTGCATTTAGTTTCTCACGACTCCACTCGTGGATGCCTCAATGCTTCCTTCACTGAGCCCGGGCCAGGATTTGTTATCAAGCGCATTCCTCTGCATTTATTCGCCGTGCCTCGGTGTGAGGGGGCAGGTATGACAAGTACATGGGTCCGAAGTATGATGTGCCATGTACATATATTCTGATATCTGATGATGTGATGTGATGTGGCCACTGGGTATGTTATGATGTGTTTGGAGATATTCCCTACTCAAGTATGATGTGTTATGGCGCCGGAGACGGGCGCCCATGTTCGTTCACCGAGTCCCTAGCGGGGCGGTTTTGACATATGTTTTCTCGCATGCATTATTTATGACTTTTGATATGCATTTTTGATTTCCTATGTACCTTGTTCATTCTCCGCACACTCGTTCCGATCTTTAGTTTTATTTAGTACGGTCTCGCTTTACATATTCAAGACATTTTCCGTACTAACCCCCTTTCTTCGGGGCTGCGTTTCGTGCCACGCAGTACGGTACGTTTGATTTTGATTTGCCGCCTAGGTTATCCGCTCACCGCTTGAAGTGCTCCTTTGTCCGAGCCCATATTTTGGTATAGACTTTTTCGTTGTTTATGTACTTATCTCTGTTTCGGGGGTACGATGGGCCCCGTCCCGTCATATGATTATGTTTTTGTTCGTAGAGGTCCGTAGATATGTGGTGTGGGTTCTGTAAATGCTCATGAGTGTTGCGTACGATTATGGCTTATCTATGTGTTGTAACGGCCTTATCGGCCTTCGTGCGCTATATCTGCTTGACATGATTAAAGTACTATTTCTGCTTATTTTTAATATTTTGCTAAATTAGGATAAGGTACGTATGAGTGCCCAACTAGGGTACGAGTCGCGGCTTACGGAGTTGGGTCGTGACAATTCAAATCTTGGAAAATATGCTTCAAGCTTGCATTATGGAATTTGAGGGTAGTTGGGATAGACACCTAGCCTTGATAGAGTTCGCTTACAATAATAGCTGCTAATCAAGTATTGGCATGCCTCCCTATGAAGCCTTATATGGGAGAAAGTGTAGAACTCCTCTTTGTTGGAGTGAAGTTGGTGAAAGAAAATTGGTTGGTCTGAGATTGTGCAACAACTCGAAGATAAGGTAAAAATCATCAAGGATCGTCTAAAAATTGCCTAGGATAGACAAAGTCTTATCCGATCTTAAGAGGCGTGAAATTGAACATCAAGTGGGAGATAAAGGTATTTTTAAAGGTTTCTCCATAGAAGAAGATTATGAGGTTTGGCCAAAAAGGAAAACTTAGTCCACGATTTATTGGACCATATGAAGTACTTGAGAG
>NW_026726607.1:0-39536 GCF_029784015.1 Lycium ferocissimum
AGTTGTGTTTAACTTTACATATGTGATTCATATAACTTGTCACATGTTCCAAAAAAAAAAAAAATCTTAACGTGTGGGCCCCACCTCAGCTTACAAATAATCCGACGTTCAAAAATACGGGGTATAACACATAGCTTGTCCACATAAGGGTGCCAACATCAAAGCAAATATGGCTCATAAACGTTCTCGGATTTTTAAGAATAGAATTATCCCCGAAGCTCATAACATATCATAACTTAGCCATATCTAAGACATGCCAAAAGAAGGAGGGTAAACTTTACATACCTCGATTGCTTCCTAAGCTAATCCAAACCCAAGTCTCGGTTTCTCAAAATCTACAACACGTCATTTGATATCAACATTAGCCATAAACATCGAAGAATTCAATTCCAAAACCATCACTTATTCTACGTAAATTTGGGCAAAGACTTCCCCTATAAATCGCAACAACCCCCGAGATTTCAACTCGCCAAATTCATCAACAACAATACCAACAAACATTCTAGGAACATCAACAATCAATTCAAAACGCATTCTAACATTAACTACACTTTTCTACATAATTCAACAACATCCCATTATATTCAATCCAACTATTTACATTCAAACCAACCTCCACATTCGTACGTTCAACTACTAATCCGAAACCATTCAAACAATATTCAAGAACATTTTAAACAATTTCCACAATATTTCATACGGCCCAAGCAACTTGCAACCTTACCCGAAACCCTTCAATTTCCATAAGAACATCAACAACACATTTTCTTCTTCCAAATTCAAGAACAACAACTTATCAACAACATCATATAGCAATATAAGTACCTAGAAATCTCTCAAAGTTCCAATAAAATAATAACCCTCAAGGCAATCATATCAACCAACTAATCTATGACTTCATAACATAATTCCCTTCACTTTAAACTAGGGAATTCTCCCATGAATAACTTAATTAACAAGAATAGAGTATATTACATACCTTATTGCCCAAAAAACTCAACTAAAATTCTAGCTCCAAGCTTCAATAATCAGCCACACATCAAGCACCAAATACTATAATCCTTTCCTAACTAGTTTCCAATTCCTAAGATGAAATCTTGGTTTGATTTGGAGGAAATTCAACTTAAAAGATTTAGAGAGCTTTTAGGAGGGTTTGGGAGGGTTTAGAGAGAGTTTAGAGTGAGAGAGAGAGGTAGAAAATGAAAAAAAAAAATCAGATTTTTTTTTCGGTTTTTAATTTCTGATTTTCACTGTTCATCGGATACTGTTCATCCGCGTCTACTGTTCACCCGCGTCTACTATTCACCCGCAGAATTATTTCATGGACTCAATTTTTTTTTTCTGAGGTATAACAGAAAGTTAGGGTGTGTCAAATTGGTATCAGAGCAGTTCGTCCTAGGGGTTGTCTGCAAAGTCGTGTCGTGTGCAGTCTTGTTTATGGTGTTGCGCGCCACATTTATAAACAAGAGGCTACGGGGCATCTAGGGTGGTTACTCTTCTTTCGTATCTGAGATCGTGCCATAGAGCCAAGTCATAGGGAATGAGATTTCTCTTACTGACCTTTGGTTTCAGCAGAAGAATGGCATCGACAGAAGAAAGTGACTAGCGATATTGGAAGTTACTAAGCACAGGTAAGAAAAGGTATGAAAGATACATGTTGGGAAAGATATTGAAGTTGCGATTGAAATACAAGTTGAAGATTAAAGGGGGAAAGTAAACAAGAAAGTGTAACAGGTGCCGTTTGAATTGGGCATACGAGGTACGTTTATCATTTGTGTAACGTCGATGATATTGGGAGCCCCGTGGTCGCGATATGATATGATACGTATATATGTATTTTGGCCCCGCGAGGCATTGTTGGTATTTCGTGTATAGGTTTTGAGATAGTAAGAAATATAAAGGAAACTCTCCGAAATTTTTCCGTAAATAAAGAGAAAATGAGATGTAGGTTTGTAATGCGACTTGAAAAGGGCGCGTCCACCGTAATGGTAATATTTGAGTAAGTTGCGAGCATGGCTGACTTCGAGAAAGAAGTAATAATATGATTAAGACAAGAGTACAGAGGAAGAAGTTGATCAGAAAAGGGTAAAGGGTTAAGAAGTGATATATTATGGGATTGGTTACGAATAAGGTATAACGTGAATATAATGGGGATTGTTATGAAAATAAGTGAAGCCTAGTGTGAAAATGGCCGAGGTCATAATGTGATCTATGTAGCTAGAATACAAAGGCAAGTATGAAACAGAAAAACAAGCTATGGAACGAATAAGGAAGGGTTGAGTTTGTCACACCCTAATTTCTGTTAGGGCGTGATGGGCACCCGACCCTTATTTAGGGCCGAGCGAACCCGCTGACTCACATAATGCTCATAATCACGCTGGCTTTTAAATCATGACACAAATACATAACGAAAATGTTTCGAAGAATAATGTGCTTTTTACCTTTCTCGAATCAAATAAAATCTATAACATATGAAACTTATAATACAATGCATAATAATACATCGGCTTACATAGCCGATTACATAACCGACGTCTTATACCCACGACACTGTCTGCAAAGTCTCTAACAGAACTCCAGATACCATAACATAATGCCCTGACTCGGCAGCACTCCGGAGAAAATGGAGCTCGCCAATCTCGCTGGAACATCGTCTACTAATATCTTCGGCTCATCTAGGTGTACCTGCGCGGCATGAAACGCAGCCCCCGAAGAAAGGGGGTCAGTACGGAATTTGTACTGAGTATGTAAAGCATGGAATACAGAAAACAAGATCATAACCGAAGTAAGGAGTACAAACAGTGAACATAAAAACCAGAATGTCAAGGTGCTTGTATCTGAAAGACAAATCATACCTACGAGGTGCAGAAGACCAATATAATGATCGGAATGCCGAAATGCTTAGCTTTCTTTTAAAAAAACATTTCTGTCTCATATTTATGGAAAATAGATCATATCATAGTAGCTGACATTAACCGATGTGGGATTCGCCTAAACCAATGTGGGATTCGCCTAAACCAATGTGGGATTCGCCTAAACCAAAGGTGAAATTTGCCTCCTCTGGGTTTTTGCCCCACCACCGGCTCTGAAACCAACAGGTCATATTTCTGAATACGTATATATAACATATCATCACATTAAACAGAATTATCATATTATCATATAATCACATTAAACAGAGTCATCATATTACCACATCATCAGATTAAACAGATTCATCATATTACCGTATCATCAGAACAAATTCATTATATTATCAGATCATCACATTATCAAATCATCATATACCCTATGCGGTCCGTAATAGGACCCGGCGGATTTTTAACGTGGTCGCCCCCTCCTTTGGGCGCCACAACTCATCATACTTCGGAAGTTTAATATCTCCGTATCTCCGGCACACATCATAACATCATATCATATATACACGGTACCTGGCCAAAAGGAGCTCGGCATACCGGACACATCATACTTCGGAAACATATCATATCATATCAGGCGCTCATCATACTTCGGAAGCTCATCATACTTCGGATTGTGCGCACGATGATAACCGGCCCGGGACTCGGCGAAGGAAGTAATAATAGTGTGCACGAGCAGAATCGTAGGATCTATATGCAACTCAAAATACTTATATCCATATGCAATGTAAAATCATATGCAATGCAAACATTTACGAAGACTTAATACATTAATCAAAGCAATTCATTACTTACGAATTAATACAATAGTCCAATCGCGTTTCTTCCGAATGCCACTCGGCACATATCAAACCGAACCTTAAGGATCATAACTTCGTATCGGAATCATACACATTACAATTCTCATTTCGTACTCGTTGAATAAATAGGTAATCATACTCGGGGTTCAAACGATAATCACATTAAGTCTTTTTCGAGTAAAATCATTAAGTCTAATCATGGTAAGGTCTCGGGCCCCACGGATAGGTGTCAACCCAAACCGAGCCCGCCTATGGAGGTCGGGATGTTATACATTATGGAACCTCCGCGAGCGTTTCAAAGCGATCCGAGCTCGTTTGTGAAAGTTACGGACGTTCGTAGTTTCAGATTCGTTTAAAAACAAAATTCTTTTGAAGACAAAACTTTTGTGCAACTTTTAACATATAGCCATACGAAAGACATAAGAACCATGATTCGATTACATTAAGATTACAAATATCAAGAGAGAGCCTAGAATCATGGACATGCTCGGATCACCAGAGTAGAATTACCTCGAGAAGCGTGTCATAGCTTATTTACTCTAAGACATGCCAAAGAGAGAAAGAGTAGCTTTACATACCTTAGCCACTTCCTAAGCTAATCCAAACTTGAGTCTTGACTTCTCACGATCTATAATAGTGTCATTAAACGCCAAGCATTAGTTATAGTCACTTAGAAATTCAATTCCAAACTGACACCTTATTTACAAAAATTTAAAGATCTCCCCCGTAAATCCGACACCCCGAGAATTCAACTCGGCCAATATCAACAACAACCATACCAACAATCATAATAGCAATATCCATAAGTGATTCAAAATGCATTCTATCATTAATAATTCCTTTCTACACAATTCGACGACATTTCGTTCATATTCAAATAACTACACACGATCGATTCAACACCAATGCTCACATACTCAATTACTCATCCGCAACCATTTGAACATGATTTAAGAACATTTCGGACAATTCACAACATATTCAATTCAGTCCATTCACTACATAGTGAAACCCGAAACCTCCAAGTTCCAAGAAACAACATAACACACTTTCTTCCTTCCGAATTCATGAACTACATTAACAATCCATTACTTCCATAAATTCACTAAACTATAACAAGTTCCATAACAAGACGCAAACAACTATAACTTTGCTTTGAATCATTAAACTTCCATTAGCACCATAGAATTCACAACACAACAATCCAAACATACTAAATAAATTTAGTTCTTCACTTCAACGTAACATTTCATTCTCACGGCCACACTACACCACACGATTACAACTACAACATCATGTTTTCATGTATTACATTCATTTCTACATATCACAACATGCACAAATCATCCATGAGACATGAAAAATAAGATTGAACCATACCTTCTCCATTCATGTTCTTCCTCGGCTAGGCTTCACTCATGGTATCAACGAATGGTTTTCTCGCTCCAACAACTATTCCATGTCGTAGAGGACTCTCTAATTAGTATAAAACTAGAAGGAAAATAATTTTTCCATGATTAACTTCAAAGGGGCAGTTCGGCCAGCCCCCCCCCCCCCCTTTTGGCCGTTCTCTCCTTCTTCTTTTTCTTCATATTTCTTGAAATTTCTAAGGCTAAAAATGATGAGTTATGTCTTATATTTGTCATCACTCACATATATATATATAAAAAAATAGGCACATGGCCGGCCTCTTCTCTTTCTTTTCCTTTTTTTTTCTTTTCAACTTTTCTCCAATTTTCTAGAGATTTCCAAGAGATGAAAATGATGAGAATGAATTAATAAGTCATCTAATACTTTATATATATACTCCATACATGTGGCCTATGGCCCACAAGTCATGTGCATGGCCTCATGGTCTTCTTTTTCATGAATTTAAGTTTCCAAAACTTCACTTTTGGCCCCCAATCTTCATAAAATGTCTAACTTCCATAATTCACTTTTAACCCCAAATTTCTTAATATTCCATACCAACAAAACCATAAGCGACTTGTACCTTAAAACGAAATCGAAAATTAGCCTTGTTCTTAACTTGTCGCAACCAACTTAAAAGTATCCCAACGTACAAAATGCGGGATATAACAGAGTTAAAGATTAAGAGACGACATGAGATAATGTGCCTAGAATGTCACCAGTCGAGTAAAAGGGAATTATGAGAAGGAAAAGTTTAAAACGAGATCCTTAAGACCCCATACGACTAGTTGAACATTCGAGGACGAATGTTCTAAAGGGGGAAAGGATGTTATACCCCGTACTTTGTATGTTGGGATATTCTAAGTTGGTTGCGACAAGTTATGGACAAGACTTTTAATTTTCGGTTTTGTTGATTTTTTGGTTTTAATGCACAAGTTGCATATTCATCTTTTCATTGGCATGGAGTGTTAAGGGTAAAATTGGAATAAGAAAAATTTGGGGTCAAAAGTGAATTATGGAAAGTTAGACATTTTATGAGAATTTGGGGCTAGAAGTGAAATTTTGAAAATTAGTATTTCATGAAAATGACCATGTGTGGCCATGTGTGAGATGTGGGCCATATGGCCACTTGTGCAAATTATATATGGTGAGAAAGATGACAATTAAATCATCTTCATCATTTTATCTCTTAGAAAGTTCAAGAAAAAATGGAGAAAGAAAAGAGAGGGTGAGGTTCGGCCATGGGAGGAAAGAAAGAAGATCAAAAATTCTTCTTCAAAAATTATTTTCTTCATGTGTTTCAACTCCTTAGAAGGTGTAAAATAACATGGAGGGATTGTTGGAGCAAGCAAACCAATTATTTTTGTAAACTACAAGCTCTAGCCGAGTGAAGAACCAAGTGAAGGTAAGGTTTAATCTCATTTTTCATGTGTTATGGATGGTTTGTGCATGTTGTGATATGTAGAAATGAATGGAATTCATGAAATTATGTATGTTGAAGATGAGCCGTGCATGTGTTGGACTTGGCCGTGTGTGTGTGTTGTTGTGTAGGAGAGATGAACTAATTGTATTTAGCATGTTTGAGTGTTGTTGTAGTGTGTGGAAATGGATGAAAATCATGGAATGTGTGTGTTGTGGTGTTGGCCGAAAATGGGTTGTTTTGGATGTTAGGGAATGTGTCACACCCTTAATCCGATAGGGTGTGATGGGCACCCGACCCTTACTTAGGGCCGAGCGAACCCTCTGACTATCGTAATACTCGTAATCATAATGGGCCCTTAACCAGATCATAAATGCATAATAGAGCTTTTTCGGAAAACACTTATGCTTTTCACCTTCTTATAACAAACAGCATCTGTAATCGTACGAAATCTGTAATATAATATATAACAATACATCGGCTTATGGAGCCGCGCGCACCGACACACTATACACATGACACCTTGTCTGCCAAAGTCTCTAACATATTCGTATACCATAACATATATATATATTGACTCCGCCGCACTCCGGAGAAAATGGAGCTCGCCAATCCCGCTGGAACATCTTCTGCTAATATCTTCGGCTCACCTGGGTGTACCTGCGCGGCATGAAACGCAGCCCCCGAAGAAAGGGGGTCAGTACGGAATATGTACTGAGTATGTAAAGCATGGAGTATAGGAAACGAGATCATAACCGAAATGAAGAGTACAGAAAATGTGCATAATAGTCAGAATACCGAAGTACATGTACCTGTAATACAAATAGTGCATAAGAGGTACAGAAGACAGATATAATACTCAGAATGCTCAAAATACTTAGCTTTCTTTTGAAAAACTTTTCTGTCTCATATGTACATAAAATAGAACATATCATGGTAGCTGACATTAACCGATGTGGGATTCGCCTAAACCAATGTGGGATTCGCCTAAACCAGTGCGGAATGTGCCTCGCCACTGGGTTTGCCCCACCATTGGGTTTGCCCCACCACCGGCTCCGAAAACAGCAGATCATATTTCAGAATACATGTATATGTCATATCATCACATTAAACAGAATCATCATATTATCAAATTATCACATTAAGCAGAATCATCGTATTATCGTATCATCAGATTGTCATGTCATCAGATTATCATAGCATCAGAACAGACTCGTTATATTATCAGACCATCACATTATCAAGTCAACATGCCATCAGATCATCAGATTATCATATCATACCCTATGCGGTCCATAATGGACCCGGCGGACGGAACGTGGTCACCCCTCCTGCCTTGGGCGCCAAAACTCATCATACTTCGGAAGTTTCATATCTCCTGCATCTCCGTCACACATCATCACAACATATCATATAACCACGGTACCCGGCCAAGAGGGGCTCGGCGTACCGGACACATCATAACACCATAATATCAGAAACTCATCATACTTCGGTAACATATCATATCATATTAGGCGCTCATCATACTTCGGAAGCTCATCATACTTCGAATTGTACGCACGATAATAACCGGCCCGGGACTCGGCGAAGGGAGTAACAATAATATGCACGAACAGAATCGTGGGATCTATATGCATTCACAACATTTGTACGGACTTAACAAAATAATCAACAAATCGTTATTTACAAGCCAATGGTATTAGTCATATCAAATCTCTTCCGGATGTTATTCGGAAACATATCAACTAAAACTTTATTAATCATAGTTACGTACCAAAATCATATACATACGGATTCTCATCTCATACATATACACAGATTCCATGGAACAATCAAAGCGGACTATCATTTAAAAGTCAAGCCAATAGTCATAGTTAAATCCAATTTCTTTCGGAGGTCGCTCGGGACTTGTCAAATAAAACTTTGGTCATCATAGTTACGTATCGGAATCATATGCATACGACTTCTCATTTCAGAATTAACAGATAAGTAAGTAATCATATGCGAGAGTTAGGTTGTTAACCGTGCTAAGTTCTTTTAACAAGTTCCTAGAACTATACCAAGGAACGTCTTGCGGGCCCACGGACAAGTATTCAATCGATCCGGGCCCGCCCGTGGAAGTTAAGATCATCATACGCTACCGAACCTCCTACGGATATATCGAAGCGATCCGAGCCTTCCTATGGAAGTTACGGACGTTCGTAGTTATCGACCCTTTTTCGAACGTAATCTTTTATGCACATTCATATTTAATCATGCAAAGGGCATAAGAATCATAATTTGACTACATTATGAATACGGGTATCAAGAAGCAAATGAGAATCACAGACATGCTCGGATCGTAGGAGTAGAATTACCTCGGGGATCATATCATAGCTTAATTTAACTAAGACATGCCAAAGAAAGAAAGGTGAGCTTTACATACCTTGGCCGCCCTCTAAGCTAATCCAACTGGCGTCTCGGCTCCTTACGATCTACAATAATGTCATTGGACACCCAACATTAGCCATAAGCATTAAATAACCCAATTCCAAGCCGTCACTTTATCTACAGAAATTTGAAAGATCTCCCCTATAAATCCAACACCCGAGAATTCAACTCGGCCAATATCAACAACAACCAAACCAACAATCATAATAACAACATCCATAATCAATTCATAACGCATTCTAAGCAATTCGCACAATATTCCAAAACAGCCCGTCCAATACGCCACGCACCCGAAACCTTCCAACTTCATTAGGAACATTCATAACACATTTTCTTCTTCCAAATTCATAAACTACTCCGACAATCCCATACATTACAACATTATTTCCATAAATTCAAGAACTACATTAGAATCATATTACATTCCAAATCAGCCCACAACAATCTTATCTTCCATTTGAATCACCAACACTCATTTTCGTCATAGAATCTATACCATAATCAACCAAGAACACTAAGTCAATTTAATTCATTCTTCCTACACCAACCACCCATACTCACGGCTACACTCCCAACATGCAAGATTTCATGAGTTTCATCTATTTCAACACATTACAACATCCAATATGCTAAACAATCTCAATTCATCACCCTATACAACACTCACCTACACACGGCCAACACACACACACGGCTACAATATCAACACTCCACTTTCATGAATTTCATTCACCTCCACACTTCACAACATACCCAAACCATGCATAACATATGAAAAATAAGTTTGAACCTTACCTTTTCCTTCAACTTCTCCCCCACGGCTAAGGTTATGTTTGACAAGAAGGAGTGTTTTGCATGCTCCAACAACTACTCCACGTTAACGGGGCCTTCCAATTGGTATGAAAGCTTGGAGGAAAAAATTTTCATGATCAACTTTATAAAATTGGTTCGGCCAGCCCCTTTCTTGGCCGTTTTTCTCCTTCTTTTTCTCTCTTCATGTTTCTTGAATTTTCTAGGTGGACAAATGATGAATTATGCCTTATGTTTCATCCCACTTATATATATATATAAGGGTGGCACATGGCCGGCCACCCCCCTCTCCTTTCTCTTTTTTTTTTTTTTTGTTTTCTTTTTCTCCAATTTTCTAGAAATTTTTTAATTTTAAAAGATGAATTCTCCCTTGTCATCTTTTTCCACAAATGTGTTTTTGGCCACTAAAGCATAAGATGAACACATGTTTTATTGCATGGCTTGCAACAAGTGGCCAAGGCATAAGTGGGGCCCACGGCCACAATGGCTTCTCCAAGAAGTCATGAATTAATAGAAATTTCCAAATTCCAAGTTTGCCCTTAATATTCCATGCCAATAATATTATAAGCGACTTGCGCGTTCAAACAACACCGAAAAATAGCCTTGCCCTTAACTTTCCGCAACTCGCTCGGAACATCCCAACGTACAAAAATGCGAGATATAACATCCTTCCCCCCTTTAGAACATTCGTCCTCGAATGTTCAACTAGCCTTACAGGGTCGCATAAGCACCTCGGGGGAGCTCCCTTTTCATAGCCATTGCCATCCGTCATACTATCTCTTAAGCTATCCAATATCATTGTTATAGCCCGTATTTCGTACGTCCGGATGTTGCGAGACAATGGTAAGAAATTAAGGACAAGACTATGTTCTAAAATAATTTTAGTGTCGGAGTCGTTGGGAAAATTATTTATGAATATTGGAATTGTGGAAATATTGAGAAAGGCTAAGGGCAAGAAGAGAAATTCGCAAAATGGGTCGTGAAAATAATGTGGAAGGTTAGGGACAAAATGGTAATATTGAGAAAAGTCGAGGGGCAAAACGGGAATTTCACCAAGGGTTCATGAAAATTCTAAAAAGGGCCAAATTGGCCATGTGACACAAAAGAAAAAGAAAAAAAAAAGAAAGATGACAAATGAGTCATCCTTGCCATGGAATTTCAAGAAAATTCTAGAGAAATTAAAGAGAGGGATTATGTGATAAAATTTCCTTAGTTGAGGGGCCAAATAATAAATATGGAAAGTAATGGAAGACATATATATATATAGTTGGAGTCATCTTTTTAGTTGAAGAAATAAGAAAGAAAAGAAAAGAGAAGATGAAGAGAGAGACATAGTAGTATTCGGCCATGGCAGCCAAAAATGGTGCCATGGAAGATGATCAAGAAAAATTTGTTCCTTCGCGTTTTCCTACTAAGTAGAAGGCCCTTGTCGACATGGAGTGGTTGTTGGAAGAAGAAAACCAATCGTTTTGCAAGGAGCAAAGCCTAGCCGTGTAGGAAAGTGGAATGAAGAAGGTATGATCCAATCTTCCCTTTTATATGTTATGAATGGTTTGTGGGTGTTGTGGTATGTGGAAATGAATGAAAAACATGAAAATAGGGTTGTTGAAGTTGAGCCATGGATGTTAATGTGTGGCCGTGTATATGTTGCAAAATATAGAAGTGAAAAACTAATTTATTTAGCATGTTTGGAGTATGTATTATAGATGTTTGTGTGTTGTTGTAATGTGTGGAAATGGATGGACTTCATGGAAATTGCATATGCATGTTGAAGACAAGGCCGTGTGGGGGCTGTTTTAGTAGAGTATAATGGACTCATTTTATATAGTATTTTGGTTATTGATTGTTGTAGATTATGTGATGAAAATGAAGGTTGATGACTCCAATGGAAATTATAATTGTTGTGGGCTGATTTGGAGCATAATGCAATTTTAATATAGTCACTTGAGTTGATGAAAATGATGTTGGTAACTTATGGAAATGTTGATATAGTTTATGAGTTTGAAAGAAATAAATGTATTGTTGAATGTTCTTATTGAATTGGAAAGTATTGGATGAAGTAGTATATTGATTGAATCGTTTGAAAGTTATATGAATTGAATGGAACCTAATTGAATTGAATTGTTGGCATTGTTGTTGGTATTGTGGCCGAGTTCCATTCTCGGGTTGTTGTTGTTGAATTGGGCCGAGCTAGAATCTCGGGGATGGCGCATTTACGAGGAAATGCTGCCGAAATTTTGGTAGACAAGTGTTATTTTGAGAATTCACCTTTAGATGCTCAAGTTAACATTTGGTAAATGTGACCAATATGTAGATTCTGGCGAACTTGGAGCTTGAATTTGGAGGAGCGTAAGAAGCGAAAAAAGGTATGTGAGACCTTACTTTCTTTCTTTGGCATGTCTTAGACGTATAGGCTTGATTTCGCGCCTCGGGGACTTCCCTAACTCTAGAAATCCGAGATTGAAAAGTAGTTACTATTCATTCAGTGGCATTGAACCAAAAGTGCTCGAATAGTGAAAGAAAGGTCGAAACACCCTAGAACTTGCAAGAATAAGACCCGATCACCCTAAGACTTCCATAAGCGACATTATGAAACGTATTATACGTAAATTGTGTACGCCGCCTCATTCGATCGAGGCGGGCCCACTATTCCCAAACCCCTTCTTATTGTTACATTAAGCTTACTTCCCTGCTATAGCTAATAAAAGTTTTTGGTTATCGTTCCTACTATCAAATTAGTAGTGGTTTTAACTAAACCCTTGACCCCAATGCATGATTTCCTTTACTAAGTAAAAGTTACAAGTGATTTTCCAAAATATTCATTTTTCTTCAAAAACCAAGTTTTACAATATTGAACGCCTTAATGACTAAAACGACGACCATAGTTCTATGATGATAATAATGATGCCAGTAATAAGAAAAGGTATATGACGAAATAGCCAAGGCTACGTTTTTCAATGGCTATGACGAGAACGATCTTATATCTAAAGGTTCCAAAGTACATGAAATGCCTACGATAGATATATTGACGATGTGTTCGTTATAACAATGAAAATATGGAGATGCTAAACTCGTTTTCGGATATCCCGAGTCTAGTATAGGTAATGACTATTCTAAGGATTTTAAACACACGGAATTATGCCTTATGACCCCGATAGATATGTGTACCCGACATACATATATATATGATAAATTAGAGCGCTATATACGACGATAAATATACATGATATAAGTATACATATATGATAAAGACTCGAGCGCTATAGACGCTAGAATATATATATATATATGATATAAGTATGTGCCTATGACAAAAAGAATCAGAGCGCTATAGACGCTGATATATGTATATGATGAAAGAGACAGGGCGCTATAGACGCCGATATTTATACATGAAATATGCATATATTTACGGGGAAAATAGGGATAAGGGCAGAGCGTTATGTACGCGTATCCACGATCGGTTGGAGTATGGCACATGATATCGTCCCGGACGCGGGATGCCCGGACGCGGGATGTGCATATTATGGTTAAATGGATCGGTTGCCGACGCCTCGGCAATATTATATATATTCTATTCTTATGTATATATGTATATATATATATGAGTAAGGAAAGCTACGAAAGCACAGTATCTGCCCAAGGGCACTTATAAGTACAGGTTACAGATTTACATAATATGTTCTACAGTTCATGCTGTTGTTGTACATGATTACATCTCTTTCCATGTTACTATTCATGTCTTACATACTCGGTACATTGCTCGTACCGACCCCTCTTCTTCGGGGGGCTGCGTTTCATGCGCGCAGTAAACCCGCACGAGTCGAAGCTAGCATAGAAGATGTCCGGCGGAATTGGTAGGCTCCACTTGTCCAGAGTGCTCGCCGAGTCACAAGTATATGTGTGCCATGACGATATGTTCGAGTTAGAGACTTTTGCGACGAGTCGTGGGTTCCGGAGTCGATCCGTACTACGATACAAGTTCGTATAGTTACATATTTTATTTGATTCTAAGCAACAAAGGAATATTTCAAAGAAGCCTTGTTATGTATACTTGACGTAGAGATTTCAAAAAAAAAATTAGTACGTAGGAAGAGTCAGTGGGTTCGCTCGGCTCCGATTACGGGGTCGGGTGCCCATCACACCCTAGTGAGATCGGGGTGTGACAAAGTGGTATCGACAGCGGGTCGGTCCAAGGGTTGTGCTCGCAAAGTCGTGTAATGGGTAGAGTCCCGTTTATGGGTGTGAAGCCGGCCACATTTATAAATTGGGAGGCCGGGGCATCTAGGAATGGTTGACCTTCTTTTGTCTTAGATCGTGCGATAGAGCCAAGTCATAGGAGAAAAAATTCCTTATATAAGCTTCGCGTGCGACGGAGGAAGCAGAGAAAGGGGATACTGTGAACAGGCAAGAAAAAAAAAATGAGATGTTGATGTGTTGTTTCGGAAGGATTACGGATGTGGCGTGGCGACAAAGGTATGATCGCTACCCTCGAGGATCTGGAAGCCCAGGACAGGAGGTAGCCATACGCATAGGCGGAAAGTGAGTATTGGAAAGTGAAAAAGGGTAAAATAGTAATTAAAAGAAAGGACGTGTTACGAAAATGCCTTGGAAAGTTTGTGAGACTTCGATTGGCCCCGAGCATGTAATAAAGGTCATACGAGGAGGTAGACGCGAAAATAACAGCATTAAGACACCGAATTTCGGTGAAGTTTTGAAGTTAAGCGTGCTCGGTGGGAGCAATTCGGGATGGGTCCCCGGGAAGTTTATAAGAAATTCTATAGATTGAAACATAAGAGACAAATGAAAAGCTACGAGTAATCTAAGGAAAACCAGGATGTACGGAATGGTTGGAGACTATAAGAGGATGCGTAAGACGAGACGGACTACCTCGGTGAAGGGACGGGAGCGTGTCACGGCCCTAGAATTAGGATAGGCTTGAATAGCGTTGGAAAGTACCTTGTGGGTTAGTTGATAGTAAATGTATATATATATGCAAAGAGATGAAAATGTGTACTATATTCGAAAAAGAAAGAGAGTGAGTTTGGAAAATAAGGAGATCAGGATGCCGGAAAAAGGTGAAAAGTAAAGAGTCCCCGATATGTAAGGCATAGAATTGGAAGGAAGGCGAGGAATAAGGTATCAACAAAGACTTCATAAAAGGACTATCGGCATATAAGGAGCCCCTTAAAGGGAGGGAGACCAAGGAGTTCGATTAAGAGGAAAATAAGGTAAAGGATAAAGAACGGGCATAAGGGAAAGAGTAGTTATAAAAGGAACCCTCCCAGAACATTATAACGCCCATAAGGTCAGTTGAACATTCGAGGATGAATTTTCTAAAGGGGGGGAGGATGTTATAGCCCGTATTTCGTACGTCCGGATGTTGCGAGACAATGGTAAGAAATTAAGGACAAGACTATGTTCTAAAATAATTTTAGTGTCGGAGTCGTTGGGAAAATTATTTATGAATATTGGAATTGTGGAAATATTGAGAAAGGCTAAGGGCAAGAAGAGAAATTCGCAAAATGGGTCGTGAAAATAATGTGGAAGGTTAGGGACAAAATGGTAATATTGAGAAAAGTCGAGGGCAAAACGGGAATTTCACCAAGGGTTCATGAAAATTCTAAAAAGGGCCAAATTGGCCATGTGACACAAAGAAGAAGAAAAAAAAAAAAGAAAGATGACAAATGAGTCATCCTTGCCACATGGAATTTCAAGAAAATTCTAGAGAAATTAAAGAGAGGATTATGTGATAAAATTTCCTTAGTTGAGGGGCCAAATAATAAATATGGAAAGTAATGGAAGACATATATATATATAGTTGGAGTCATCTTTTTAGTTGAAGAAATAAGAAAGAAAAGAAAAGAGAAGATGAAGAGAGAGACATAGTAGTATTCGGCCATGGCAAACCAAAAATGGTGCCATGGAAGATGATCAAGAAAAATTTGTTCCTTCGCGTTTTCCTACTAAGTAGAAGGCCCTTGTCGACATGGAGTGGTTGTTGGAAGAAGAAAACCAATCGTTTTGCAAGGAGCAAAGCCTAGCCGTGTAGGAAAGTGGAATGAAGAAGTATGATCCAATCTTCCTTTTATATGTTATGAATGGTTTGTGGGTGTTGTGGTATGTGGAAATGAAGGAAAAACATGAAAATAGGGTTGTTGAAGTTGAGCCATGGATGTTAATGTGTGGCCGTGTATATGTTGCAAAATATAGAAGTGAAAAACTAATTTATTTAGCATGTTTGGAGTATGTATTATAGATGTTTGTGTGTTGTTGTAATGTGTGGAAATGGATGGACTTCATGGAAATTATGCATGTTGAAGACAAGGCCGTGTGGGGGCTGTTTTAGTAGAGTATAATGGACTCATTTTATATAGTATTTTGGTTATTGATTGTTGTAGATTATGTGATGAAAATGAAGGTTGATGACTCCAATGGAAATTATAATTGTTGTGGGCTGATTTGGAGCATAATGCAATTTTAATATAGTCACTTGAGTTGATGAAAATGATGTTGGTAACTTATGGAAATGTTGATATAGTTTATGAGTTTGAAAGAAATAAATGTATTGTTGAATGTTCTTATTGAATTGGAAAGTATTGGATGAAGTAGTATATTGATTGAATCGTTTGAAAGTTATATGAATTGAATGGAACCTAATTGAATTGAATTGTTGGCATTGTTGTTGGTATTGTGGCCGAGTTCCATTCTCGGGTTGTTGTTGTTGAATTGGGCCGAGCTAGAATCTCGGGGATGGCGCACAGAGGAAATGCTGCCGAAATTTTGGTAGACAAGTGTTATTTTGAGAATTCACCTTTAGATGCTCAAGTTAACATTTGGTAAATGTGACCAATATGTAGATTTACGGCGAACTTGGAGCTTGAATTTGGAGGAGCGTAAGAAGCGAAAAAAGGTATGTGAGACCTTACTTTCTTTCTTTGGCATGTCTTAGACGTATAGGCTTGATTTCGCGCCTCGGGGACTTCCCTAACTCTAGAAATCCGAGATTGAAAAGTAGTTACTATTCATTCAGTGGCATTGAACCAAAAGTGCTCGAATAGTGAAAGAAAGGTCGAAACACCCTAGAGAGAACTTGCAAGAATAAGACCCGATCACCCTAAGACTTCCATAAGTCGACATTATGAAACGTATTATACGTAAATTGTGTACGCCGCCTCATTCGATCGAGGCGGGCCCACTATTCCCAAACCCACTTCTTATTGTTACATTAAGCTTACTTCTCGCTATAGCTAATAAAAGTTTTTGGTTATCGTTCCTACTATCAAATTAGTAGTGGTTTTAACTAAACCCTGACCCCAATGCATGATTTCCTTTACTAAGTAAAAGTTACAAGTGATTTTCCAAAATATTCATTTTTCTTCAAAAACCAAGTTTTACAATATTGAACGCCTTAATGACTAAAACGACGACCATAGTTCTATGATGATAATAATGATGCCAGTAATAAGAAAAGGTATATGACGAAATAGCCAAGGCTACGTTTTTCAATGGCTATGACGAGAACGATCTTTATATCTAAAGGTTCCAAAGTACATGAAATGCCTACGATAGATATATTGACAATGTGTTCTCGTTATAACAATGAAAATATGGAGATGCTAAATCATTTTCGGATATCCCGAGTCTAGTATAGGTAATGACTATTCTAAGGATTTTAAACACACGGAATTATGCCTTATGACCCCGATAGATATGTGTACCCGACATACATATATATATGATAATTAATTAGAGCGCTATATAGACGCCGATAAATATACATGATATAAGTATACATATATGATAGCGAGACTCGCAGCGCTATAGACGCCGGAATATATATATATGATATAAGTATGTGCCTATGACAAAAAGAATCGAGCGACGTAGACTATATATGTATATGATGAAAGAGACGGGGCGCTATAGACGCCGATATTTATACATGAAATATGCATATATTTACGGGAAAATAGGGATAAGGGCGAGAGCGTTATGTACGCGTATCCCACCGATCGGTTGAGTATGGCACATGATATCGTCCGGACGCGGGATGCCCGGACGCGGGATGTGCATATTATGGTTAAATGGATCGGTTGCCGACGCCTCGGCAATATTATATATATTCTATTCTTATGTATATATGTATATATATATGAGTAAGGAAAGCTACGAAAGCACAGTATCTGCCCAAGGGCACTTATAAGTACGTGTTACGCATTTACATAATATGTTCTACGTTAAATGTTGTTGTTGTACATGATTACATCTCTTTCCATGTTACTATTCATGTCTTACATACTCGGTACATTGCTCGTGCGGCCCCTCTTCTTCGGGGCCGCGTTTCATGCGCGCGAGTAAACCTGCACGAGCGCGGAAGCTAGCATAGAAGATGTCCAGCGGAGTTGGTAGGCTCCACTTGTCCAGGAGTGCTGCCGAGTCACGTATACGTGTGCCATGACGATATGTTCGTAGTTAGAGACTTTGCGAGACAGTCGTGGGTTCCGTGAGTCGATGCTCGTACTACGATACAAGTTACGTATAGTTACATATTTTATTTGATTCTAAGCAACAAAGGAATATTTCAAAGCGACCTTTGTTATGTATACTTGACGTAGAGATTTCAAAAAAAAAATTAGTACGTAGGAAGAGTCAGTGGGTTCGCTCGGCTCCGATTACGGGGTCGGGTGCCCATCACACCCTAGTGAGATCGGGGTGTGACAATCATTCTCTTTTTCTTCATACCCGTCCACTTTCTGGCATTGTGTCATTCAGGGTTTCCGCAAAATTTCTCACACTGCTTCAACACCACCCTGATCTTTATCTGCTTATTGCTAGTTTTCCGACCTTACTAACTTGTTTCCATAAGGGGTGGGGGTCTCATTTGTAGCCCAGGCGTCCATATCAAACAGATTACCGTGTCCATTGTTCTTATCTCATTCTTGCATTTCTCTCACCCACTTCCCCCCTTTAGGGGTGTACTTATTCCGTTATCCGATTATACTTTGTCCCATGTCCTTATTTTCCAATCTCACTTAAGCAGTACTTTTACTCCGACGGTACACATCCAAAGTCCTCTTAGAATATTATCTTTATCCCAACTTATCTCGGATGCTCCCTTTGGTATCCCCTTATCATTTTTCCCGTTTATGCCTATCTTTTATTTCGCACACGAGGAATCTTATGCTACCTCTGTGCCATTCAGAACACACTGCTCCTACTTAATCCTTCTCGTGTTTCCAGAACGTATTCTGTTCGTCCATGTTTATCTGTATCATACTGCATTTTTTAGCATCCATTCTACCTTGTTCCTCGTCTTTTTATAACTTGGCCTTTCACAATCCCGTTACTTATGGTACTCTCGTCCTCGTCACATACGTCGTAACTTATTTCGCATCGTTGTCTCTCGTCCTTCTTATTTCCTCTTTCCATTAACTCCTTCTCGTCACCGACCCAATCCACCCCATCCTATTCGCCCTCTCAAGGCTTCTGGTCACTCCACATACTCTAACTCCCCTTAGGCTACTCCGCCATTCTCGTTTTTCTTACGTCCGAATTTATAAGAATTTCAAAAAAACTTCCCAGGGGGGTCACCCATCCTAAAATTGCTCTCTTCCTAGCACGCTTAACCTTAAAACTTTAATAAAATCGGATGCCTTAATGCTGGTACGATCGCGTCCACCTCACCGCACGACTTTCTGCACATAATATTGAATAAGTCGGAGTCTTAACATATTCCCAAAACGCCCTCACAACACATCCCGGCAGCTATATTATTAATACATTCTTATCCGTCACCGTTCTTTTTTTTTTTCTCCTCCATACCCTAGTCTTAGTCATATCATTACTTCCTTTAACTATAATCTCATCATATTTCTCTTCTACTCATCGATTCAGTCGATGTCTTAATATATCACTTTATCCGATCTTACCAGTCCTTTTCAAAATCATCTCTTAATAGCACAGGCTTGTTCCAAATTCCTCATTACCATCTCTCCATCGACCTCCTATTACTGTTATCACCAATTCCACAGTTAACTTATTCCTAAAGGGCAGCCATACTTTATAGTTCAGTCAAATTCCATCATTACTATTAATCACGGCTTTTTCAAAACACATTCCAAACTTATGTCTCATTTCCGTATCGTGTCTAGAAAAATTTCGGCAGAGTCTCCTTTGTATTTCTTACTATCCCAAAGCCTGTACGCAGGAAATACCAACAGCTCCCCATAGGGCCATCATCATACATACGTATCATATCATATCGTATCGTACAATAGCCACACAGGGCTTTCAATATTCATAAAAGTCCGAAAATATTAGACTTACCTCATAGGCTCATCACGACTACACGTGTTACACTTTCTTGCTTACTTTCCTTTTCAATATTCAACTTCACATTTCAATCGTACGTCAATACCTTACTCGACATATATCTTTCGCACCTTTGCTTACCTGCGTGCTTTTTAACTTCCAATCTCATCAGTCGCCTCCTTCGTTTAATATCGTCCTTCTGCCGAAATCAAAAGTTAGTATCGGAAGTCCCATTTCCTATGACTTGGTTCTATGGCACGATCTAAGAGGTGAAAGAAGAGTAACCACCCTAGATGCCCCGTAGCCTCCTGTTTATAAATGTTGCCGGCTTCACACCATAAACAGGACTCTACTGGACACGACTTTGCAGACAACCCCCAGACGAACCGCTTCGATACCAATTTGTCACACCCTTAATCCGATAGGGTGTGATGGGCACCGGACCCTTACTTAGGGCCGAGCGAACCCTCTGACTATCGTAATACTCGTAATCATAATGGGCCCTTAACTAGATCATAAATGCATAATAGAGCTTTTTCGGAAAACACTTATGCTTTTCACCTTCTTATAACAAACAGCATCTGTAATCGTACGAAATCTGTAATATAATATATAACAATACATCGGCTTATGGAGCCGCTTACAGACCGACACACTATACACATGACACTGTCTGCAAAGTCTCTAACATATTCAGATACCATAACATATATATATATATATTGACTCGGCTGCACTTCGGAGAAAGTGGAGCTCGCCAATCCCGCTGGAACATCTTCACCTAATATCTTCAGCTCACCTGGTGTACGTACACGCGGCATGAAACGCGACCCGAAGAAAGGGGTCGATGAATATGTAATGCAGTATGTAAAGCATGGAGTATAGGAAACGAGATCATAACCGAAATGAAGAGTACGAGTAAAATGTGCATAATAGTCAGAATACCGAAGTACATGTACCTGTAATACAAATAGTGCATAAGAGGTACAGAAGACAGATATAATACTCAGAATGCTCAAAATACTTAGCTTTCTTTTGAAAAACTTTTCTGTCTCATATGTACATAAAATAGAACATATCATGGTAGCTGACATTAACCGATGTGGGATTCGCCTAAACCAATGTGGGATTCGCCTAAACCAAATGCGGAATGTGCCTCGCCACCGGGTTTGCCCCACCATTGGGTTTGCCCCACCACCGCTCCGAAAACGACGGATCATATTTCAGAATACATGTATATGTCATATCATCACATTAAACAGAATCATCATATTATCAAATTATCACATTAAGCAGAATCATCGTATTATCGTATCATCAGATTGTCATGTCATCAGATTATCATAGCATCAGAACAGACTCGTTATATTATCAGACCATCACATTATCAAGTCAACATGACATCAGATCATCAGATTATCATATCATACCCTATGCGGTCCATAGTGGACCCGGCGGACGGAACGTGGTCGCCCCTCCTGCATTGGGCGCCACAACTCATCATACTTCGGAAGTTTCATATCTCCTGCATCTCCGTCACACATCATCATAACATATCATATAATCACGGTACCCGGCCAAGAGGGGCTCGGCGTACCGGACACATCATAACACCATAATATTGTTATATCCCGTACTTTATACATTCGGGTAATTCGAGAAGGTCGTGGCAAGTTAAGGACAAGATTATTTTCAAAGAGTTATTTTAATGCACAGTGGTTATGAATATTATTTACGAACATTGGTGGTATGGAAATATTGAGAAAGGTTAAGGGTAAAAAGAGGAATTCGCAAAATGGTTTATGGAAATAATGTGGAAGGCTAGGGGTAAAATGGTAATATCGAGGAAAGTCGAGGGGCAAAACGGTAATTTTACAAAGTGTTCAAGGAAGTCCTTGGAGGACTAAAGTGTTCATGAAAATTCTAGAAGAAAAAAAAAAGGGGGGGGGGGGGGGGGGGGAAAGAAAAGATGACAAAAAATAAGTCATCTTCCTAGAGAAATTTCTAGAGAGGGCATGTGCCCCTCACATGACTATGGGACTTATATATATATATATATATATACATATGTACAAAGGAAGTCATCATTTAATTCAAGAAATTAGAGAAGGAGAAAGACAAAAGAAAAAAAAGACCAACATTAAGAGGCCATTCGGCCATACATGGTGGAAAAAAAAATATTGAGGAAAATTGTTCAACAATTATTTCCCTAGTAATTGGAAGGTCCCTAGCAAGGTGGTGTAGTTAGTGGAGTAAGAAAAACATTCATTCTTGCAAGGCACAACTCTAGCCAAGTTGAAGAACTAAGTGGAAAAGGTAAGGATTCAATCTTCTTTTATATGTTATGGATGTTTGATTTATGTTGTAGAGTATAGAAAGGGATGAAATATGTGAAAATATGTGTGTAGGTGGAGTGTAGCCGTGGTGTATATAGTGTGTAAAGAGATTGAATTAATTTTATGTAGTGTGTTGATTGTTGTTGAAATGAATGGAAATGGATAAAAATGCATGAAAATTCATGAAAGCATGCATGTAGTTGTTGTGGCCGAATGATGGGTGAATTGGTAAGTTATAGTAAATTGATTCTATTTAATATTTTAGTTGTTGTATTGTGAATTTCATGATGAAAAACGAAGGTCTAATGGTTGAAAATGAAATGGAAATTGGTTATGGGTTATTGGAGAAGTTAATGAAATGTTAGTATGGTTCCTTGTATTTACATGAATAATATTGTTAATGTGTGATGGTTATATTTCATGAGCATGGAAGGAAGGAAATGTTGTTGGATTATGTAAAAAGAGCTACTAATGTTGGAATGTACGTTGAATGGATTGTTGAAACTGTTGGCACAATTGTTGGTTTGGTTGTTGTTGGTTTGGCCGAGTTGAATTCTCGGATTGTTGTTAATGGATGAATTGGGCCGAGCCATATTCTCGGGATGGCGCATTTACAGGGGAAATGCCGAAATTTTGTAGGCAAATGTGAATTCAAGATTGGATTCTTAAAAGCTCTAATCAATATTTGGTAAATGTGACCAAATTGTAGATTTTAGCGAACTTGGGAACCGGAATTTGGAGCGGCGTACAAGGCGGAAAAGGTATGTAAGGCTTTACCCTCTCTTCTTTGGCATGTCTTAGACATACTAGGTTGGATATGAACCTCGGGGACAACTCCATTCTCCGGAATCCGCACCTAAAGTTTCCTCTTTTTCATTCAGTGGAATTGAACCAGAAACTATGTGAAATGTTAGAAAAATTTCCTAAACATCTAGAACTCGCGCAAATAGGACCCGACTACCCTAAACTCTCATAAGTAACGTCATGGAATGTAATATGCATAAATTGTATACGCCACCTCATTTGACTCGAGGTGGGCCCACTATTCCTTAATTTCCTCCTATGGCTCCATTTGGCTTATTTCCGTATTACAGTTAAAGGAAACTCTTGAACATCATTCCAACTACTAAGTAATAGTTGTTTTAACTAATCCCTCGATTCCAAGCAAGATTTTCTTCATAAAAAGTTCTAAATGTTTTCCAAGGTATTCATTTTTCTTCAAATCCAAGTTGTACGATTTTGAAAGCTCTTATGACTAAAACAATGACTATGATTCTATGATGATCATGATGATGTCAAATATGAGAAAATGACTATGACACGACACGACATGACATGATATGACACGACATGATTTGATATGAGATGATATGCTATGATATGACACGATATGCTATGATATGACATGACATGATATGATATGGTACGAAATGACATGTTCTATGTTCTCTTAATGTTATTCTCTGTTGGTAGTCTCGCCTTATGATTGTCGATCCTTCAAGGTGAGACAAAGCGCCATGATTACTCCATAATGCGATCGGAGGTTTCGACCTTACGTCCCTCCGACGAGTACATGACTTTCTTTGGGCTCTCATGCATGCCATACCCGTATATGGGTTGGGGGGATGGGATACATGTATATGTGGGGAATGGGAAGGGAGACATGTTTCATTGCCACGGTCGGGGTGGCTTATCATCTCGGACGCGGGATGCCGGGACGCGAGATTTATGGGGCGAGCCGACGTATTTCGGCGCTATGTGGGTGAGCCGACTTGTTCGCGCTATGATACCATATGACAGTACAAGCATGCATGGCATCCGCCCCGGGCACTCATATGTACAATGTTACTGACTTTACATTATATGATCCCTATGTACCGATTTACTTTACATGATATGTCTCGTATATACAGATACTTTCATATGATATGCTTTACATCTCTATACTATTGTTGCACATGATTACGTCTCTTTCTATGTTACCATCCATGTCTTACATACTCGGTACATTGCTCGTCGACCCCTCTTCTTCGGGGGCGCGTTTCGTGCCGCGCAGTACACCCGATTGATGCGAAACTAGCATAGAAGATGCCGGCGGAGTTGGTAGGCTCCACTTGTCCCTTTGAGTGCCGCCGAGTCGAGTAGATGTGCTATGATGACTTGTTCGGAGTTAGAGACTTTGCAGACAGAGTTGTGGGTATTGGGTTATCATGTGTAAACGGCTCCAGCGGCCGATATGTTATTATGTTTTGTGTCACGAGTCTTATGTGATGTCAGATTTTACTTATGGAAAAAAAAAATTTCTATGTATTCATTTCTTACTAATTCATAAGTTCACAAGTGTAATAAGAGTTAGCGGGTTCGCTCGGCTCCGAATATGGGGTCGGGTGCCCATCACACCCTAATAAAGTCGGGGTGTGACAAAGTGGTATCGAAGGAGTCGGTCCCAAGGGTTGTCCGCAAAGTCGTGTCCGGTAGAGTCCGTTTATGGGTGTGAAGCCGCCACACATTTATAAACGGAGGCCGCGGGGCATCTGGGGATTGTTGACCTTCTTTCGTCTTAGATCGTGCGATAGAGCCAAGTCATCGGAAAAAGAGATTCCTTACATAAGCCTTACATGCGACGGAAGAAGCAGGAAAAAGGGGATACTGCGAATAAGTAAAACGTGAGACGTGTTGTTTTCGGAAAGGTCATGGATTTGGCGTGGCGGCGAAGGTGTGATCGCTACCATCGGGAATCTGGAAGACCAGGACGGACAGTAGTCATACTGTGACGGAGGTGAAAAGTGAGCACCGGGAATCGAAAGGGTAAAATAGTAATTGTAAAAAAGAAAGGACGTGCTACAAAAATGTTTCTAATTGGTAAGACTTCGACTTGCTCCAGAACATGTAATAAAGGTCATACGAGGAAGTGGACGCGATTATATCAGCATTAAGATACCAGATTCTGTCAAAGCTTCTAGGTTAAGCGTGCTCAGGTGAGAGCAATTTTATGATGGGTGACCCCCTGGGAAGTTGGCAAGAAATTCTATAGATTGAGATATAAGGGATAAATGAAAGGATAGGGTAGCCCAAGGAAAACTAGAGTATATGGGATGGTTGGAAACTATAAGAAGACGCGCAGGACAAGGCAGAATAGATCGGTGAAGAGGCAGAAGGGGTGTTATAACTCTGGGATTAGGATAGGCTTGAATAGCATTTGGAAGTATTTGATGGCTTAGTTGTTAGTAATGATATATATATGAGTGTGTGAAATATCCCACATATAATTGTATCGGTGGACACGTGAGTTTTAAAGAATCGGTGCTACGGTAAGGAAGGCATAAATCGCAAGAATGGAGATCGGAGATCGTAGTGATGAAGAATAAATGGTACAACCGTTGCAAAGTAAGCTACTATTATTTTACTATAAGGTTAAGATTGGAAATAAAGGTATAAACGGATAATGGTATGTACAGCCCAAAAGCGGGAAGCAGAGGAATGTAAGGATGAGATAGGGAAGCGGTTGATACGGTAATATGTTTGATATGGATGCTTGGATTACAAATGAAACCCCCTTCATGGAAATAGAGCGGGTCGAGATCGGAAAACCAACAATAAGTGTATAAGAATCAGATGGTGTTTGAGGTAGTGTGAGAAGTCTTGCAAAAAAAAACCTCGAATGACAGGACACGAGAAAATGGACGTGTATGAAGAGAACGAGGATGATGAGAAAATGATATTGGATAACTTAAGAGATAATGTGAAGGATAGCGCTACTTATAAAAAGGGAACTTATTAGCCGAGGACCGGGGTTCCAAAGCATACCGGCCTATCAAGAGGATGCATGAAGAAGTAGAGACGAGTTGGTGCAGGGGACTAGGAAATCTATGACATGGAATGAGGATTCACATAGAGACTGAGAGGTGCAATTATAAAGGAACTAGGATGAAAGATAAAGAATGGGCTCAAAGGAAAAGACAACTATAAACGGGACTCCCCCGAAGTGCTATAAGACCCCATAAGATCAGTTGAACATTCGAGGACGAATGTTCTAAAGGGGAGGATGTTATATCCCGTACTTTATACATTCGGTAATTCGAGAAAGGTCGTGGCAAGTTAAGGACAAGATTATTTTCAAAGAGTTATTTTAATGCACGAGTGGTTATGAATATTATTTACGAACATTGGTGGTATGGAAATATTGAGAAAGGTTAAGGGCAAAAAGAGGAATTCGCAAAATGGTTTATGGAAATAATGTGGAAGGCTAGGGGTAAAATGGTAATATCGAGGAAAGTCGAGGGGCAAAACGGTAATTTTACAAAGTGTTCAAGGAAGTCCTTGGAGGACTAAAGTGTTCATGAAAATTCTAGAAGAAAAAAAAAGGGGGGGGGAAAAAAGAAAAGATGACAAAAAATAAGTCATCTTCCTAGAGAAATTTCTAGAGAGGGCATGTGCCCCTCACATGACTATGGGACTTATATATATATATACACATATGTACAAAGGAAGTCATCATTTAATTCAAGAAATTAGAGAAGGAGAAAGACAAAAGAAAAAAAAGACCAACATTAAGAGGCCATTCGGCCATACATACGGTGGAAAAAAAAATATTGAGGAAAATTGTTCAACAATTATTTCCCTAGTAATTGGAAGGTCCCTAGCAAGGTGGTGTAGTTAGTGGAGTAAGAAAAACATTCATTCTTGCAAGGAACAACTCTAGCCAAGTTGAAGAACTAAGTGGAAAAGGTAAGGATTCAATCTTCTTTTATATGTTATGGATGTTTGATATATGTTGTAGAGTATAGAAAGGGATGAAATATGTGAAAATATGTGTAGGTGGAGTGTAGCCGTGGTGTATATAGTGTGTAAAGAGATTGAATTAATTTTATGTAGTGTGTTGATTGTTGTTGAAATGAATGGAAATGGATAAAAATGCATGAAAATTCATGAAAGCATGCATGTAGTTGTTGTGGCCGAATGATGGGTGAATTGGTAAGTTATGGTAAATTGATTCTATTTAATATTTTAGTTGTTGTATTGTGAATTTCATGATGAAAAACGAAGGTCTAATGGTTGAAAATGAAATGGAAATTGGTTATGGGTTATTGGAGAAGTTAATGAAATGTTAGTATGGTTCCTTGTATTTACATGAATAATATTGTTAATGTGTGATGGTTATATTTCATGAGCATGGAAGGAAGGAAATGTTGTTGGATTATGTAAAAAGAGCTACTAATGTTGGAATGTACGTTGAATGGATTGTTGAAACTGTTGGCACAATTGTTGGTTTGGTTGTTGTTGGTTTGGCCGAGTTGAATTCTCGGATTGTTGTTAATGGATGAATTGGGCCGAGCCATATTCTCGGGATGGCGCATTTACAGGGGAAATGCTGCCGAAATTTTTGTAGGCAAATGTGAATTCAAGATTGGATTCTTAAAAGCTCTAATCAATATTTGGTAAATGTGACCAAATTGTAGATTTTGGCGAACTTGGAACTGGAATTTGGAGCGGCGTACAAGGCGGAAAAGGTATGTAAGGCTTTACCCTCTCTTCTTTGGCATGTCTTAGACATACTAGGTTGGATATGAACCTCGGGGACAACTCCATTCTCCGGAATCCGCACCTAAAGTTTCCTCTTTTTCATTCAGTGGAATTGAACCAGAAACTATGTGAAATGTTAGAAAAATTTTCTAAACATCTAGAACTCGCGCAAATAGGACCCGACACCCTAAACTCTCATAAGTAACGTCATGGAATGTAATATGCATAAATTGTATACGCCACCTCATTTGACTCGAGGTGGGCCCACTATTCCTTAATTTCCTCCTATGGCTCCATTTGGCTTATTTCCGTATTACAGTTAAAGGAAACTCTTGAACATCATTCCAACTACTAAGTAATAGTTGTTTTAACTAATCCCTCGATTCCAAGGCAAGATTTTCTTCATAAAAGTTCCTAAATGTTTTCCAAGGTATTCATTTTTCTTCAAATCCAAGTTGTACGATTTTGAAAGCTCTTATGACTAAAACAATGACTATGATTCTATGATGATCATGATGATGTCAAATATGAGAAAATGACTATGACACGACACGACATGACATGATATGACACGACATGATTTGATATGAGATGATATGCTATGACAGGACACGATATGCTATGATATGACATGACATGATATGATATGGTACGAAATGACATGTTCTATGTTCTCTTAATGTTATTCTCTTTTGGTAGTCTCGCCTTATGATTGTCGATCCTTCAAGGTGAGACAAAGCGGCCATGATTACTCCATAATGCGATCGGAGGTTTCCGACCTTACGTCCCTCCGACGAGTACATGACTTTCTTTGGGCTCTCATGCATGCCATACCTGTATATGGGTCGGGGGGATGGGATACATGTATATGTGGGGAATGGGAAGGAGACATGTTTCATTGCCACCGGTCAATCGTCGATCATCCCGGACGCGGATGCCCGGACGCGGGATTTATGGGCGAGCCGACGTATTTCGGCGCTATGGGGTGAGCCGACTTATTCGGCGCTATGATACCATATGACCGAGACAAGCATGCATGGCATCCGCCCCCGTGGGCACTATATGTATTCTGACTTTACATTATATGATCCCTATGTACCGGTTACAGCTTTACATGATATGTCTCATATGTACAGGATACTTTCTCATATGATATGCTCTACATCTCTATACTATTGTTGCACATGATTACGTCTCTTTCTATGTTACCATCCATGTCTTACATACTCAGTACATTGCTCGTACTGACCCCTCTTCTTCGGGGGCTGCGTTTCATGCCGCGCAGGTACACCCAGTTGATGCGAAACTAGCATAGAAGATGCCAGCGGAGTTGGTAGGCTCCACTTGTCCTGGAGTGTCTTTGCCGAGTCGAGTAGATGTGCTATGATGATTTGTTCGGAGTTAGAGACTTTGGCATGACAGTCGTGGGTATTGGGTTATCATGTGTAAACGGCTCCAGCAGCTGATATGTTATTATGTTTTGTGTCACGAGTCTTATGTGATGTCAGATTTTACTTATGGAAAAAAAAATTCTATGTATTCATTTCTTACTAATTCATAAGTTCACAAGTGTAATAAGAGTTAGCGGCTTCGTTCGGCTCCGAATATGGGGTCGGGTGCCCATCACACCCTAATAAAGTCGGGGTGTGACAAATATCAGAAACTCATCATACTTCGGTAACATATCATATCATATTAGGCGCTCATCATACTTCGGAAGCTCATCATACTTCGAATTGTACGCACGATAATAACCGGCCCGGGACTCGGCGAAGGGAGTAACAATAATATGCACGAGCAGAATCGTGGGATCTATATGCATTCACAACATTTGTACGGACTTAACAAAATAATCAACAAATCGTCATTTACAAGCCAATGGTATTAGTCATATCAAATCTCTTCCGGATGTTATTCGGAAACATATCAACTAAAACTTTATTAATCATAGTTACGTACCAAATCATATACATACGGATTCTCATCTCATACATATACACAGATTCCATGGAACAATCAAAGCGGACTATCATTTAAAAGTCAAGCCAATAGTCATAGTTAAATCCAATTTCTTTCGGAGGTCGCTCGGGACTTGTCAAATAAAACTTTGGTCATCATAGGTACGTATCGGAATCATATGCATACGACTTCTCATTTCAGACTTAACAGATAAATAAGTAATCATATGTGAGAGTTAGGTTGTTAACCGTGCTAAGTTCTTTTAACAAGTTGCTAGAACTATACCAAGGAACGTCTTGCGGGCCCACGGACAAGTATTCAATCGATCCGGGCCCGCCCGTGGAAGTTAAGATCATCATACGCTACCAAACCTCCTACGGACATATCGAAGCGATCCGATCCTTCCTATGGAAGTTACGGACGTTCGTAGTTATCGACCCTTTTTCGAACGTAATCTTTTATGCACATTCATATTTAATCATGCAAAGGGCATAAGAATCATAATTTGACTACATTATGAATACGGGTATCAAGAAGCAAATGAGAATCACGACATGCTCGGATCGTAGGAGTAGAATTACCTCGGGGATCATATCATAGCTTAATTTAACTAAGACATGCCAAAGAAAGAAAGGTGAGCTTTACATACCTTGGCCGCCCTCTAAGCTAATCCAACATGCGTCTCGGCTCCTTACGATCTACAATAATGTCATTGGACACCCAACATTAGCCATAAGCATTAAATAACCCAATTCCAAGCCGTCACTTTATCTACAGAAATTTCGACAGCATCTCCCCTATAAATCCAACACCCCGAGAATTCAACTCGGCCAATATCAACAACAACCAAACCAACAATCATAATAACAACATCCATAATCAATTCATAACGCATTCTAAGCAATTCGCACAATATTCCAAAACAGCCCGTCCAATACGCCACGCACCGAAACCTTCCAACTTCATTAGGAACATTCATAACACATTTTCTTCTTCCAAATTCATAAACTACTCCGACAATCCCATACATTACAAAATTATTTCCATAAATTCAAGAACTACATTAGAATCATATTACATTCCAAATCAGCCCACAACAATCTTATCTTCCATTTGAATCACCAACACTCATTTTCGTCATAGAATCTATACCACAATCAACCAAGAACACTAAGTCAATTTAATTCATTCTTCCTACACCAACCACCCATACTCACGGCTACACTCCCAACATGCAAGGTTTCATGAGTTTCATCTATTTCAACACATTACAACATCCAATATGCTAAACAATCTCAATTCATCACCCTATACAACACTCACCTACACACGGCCAACACACACACGGCTACAATATCAACACTCTACTTTCATGAATTTCATTCACCTCCACACTTCACAACATACCCAAACCATGCATAACATATGAAAAACAAGTTTGAACCTTACCTTTTCCTTCAACTTCTCCCCCACGGCTAAGGTTATGTTTGACAAGAAGGAGTGTTTTGCATGCTCCAACAATTACTCCACGTTAACGGGGCCTTCCAATTGGTATGAAAGCTTGGAGGAAAAAATTTTCATGATCAACTTTATGGGGCTGGTTCGGCCAGCCCTTTCTTGGCCGTTTTTCTCCTTCTTTTTCTCTCTTCATGTTTCTTGAATTTTCTAGGTGGACAAATGATGAATTATGCCTTATGTTTCATTCCACTTATATATATATATAAGGGTGGCACATGGCCGGCCACCCCCCTCTCTTTTCTCTTTTTTTTTGTTTTCCTTTTTCTCCAATTTTCTAGAAATTTCTTAAATTTTAAAAGATGAATTCTCCCTTGTCATCTTTTTCCACAAATGTGTTTTTGGCCACTAAAGCATAAGATGAACACATGTTTTATTGCATGGCTTGCAACAAGTGGCCAAGGCATAAGTGGGGCCCACGGCCACAATGGCTTCTCCAAGAAGTCATGAATTAATAGAAATTTCCAAATTCCAAGTTTGCCCTTAATATTCCATGCCAATAATATTATAAGCGACTTGCGCATTCAAACAACACCGAAAAATGGCCTTGCCCTTAACTTTCCGCAACTCGCTTCTAACATCCCAACGTACAAAAATGCGAGATATAACAGAATGAACTAATTTTATGTGGTATTTTGGTTGTCGTCGTTGTGAATTCTATATTGTAAAATGAAGGCTTAATGGTTCAAAGTGAACTTGAAATCATGTGGGCTGTTTTGGAACCTAATGTGATCTTAATATGGTTTCTTGTATTTTTGAGATTAATGTTGTTAAAGTATGGATTGTTAGTATGGTTTATGAATTTTGAAGAAAAGAAATGCGTTGTTGATATTTCCTTGGACTTGGAAGGTTTCGGGTTGCCTTATGTTTTGGTTGAGTTGTTTTAAATAATTTTGTGGATTGTTGGAAATGTTATTGAATCATGTTTGAATGGTTTTGGATTGGTATTTGAACGCGTGGGCAATGATGTTGGGTTGATTATATATGTTGATTTGAACGTAATTGGAATGCCGTCGCATTGTGCGAAGAAAGGTTGTTGATGTTAAAGTGCGTTTTGAATTAATGGTTGATGTTGTTAGAATGTTTGTTGGTATTGTTGTTGATGAATTTGGCCGAGTTAAATTCTCGGGGTGTTGAATTTAGAGGAAAATCTTGCACAAATTTCTGTAAATAAAGTGCGAACTTAAAAATGGGATTCTGAGGTGCCTATGACTAATGTTTGGTGTCTAATGACGTGTTGTAGATTTTGAGAAGCCGAGACTTGAGTTTGGATTAGCTTAGGAAGCAACCAAGGTATGTAAAGCTTACCTTTCCTTCTTTTGGCATGTCTTAGATATGGCTAAGTTATGATATGTTATGAGCTTCGGGGTAATTCTATTCGTAAAGTACGAGCATGGTTATGATTCATAATTGCTTCTTGAAGTTGGCATCCTAATGTGGTCAAGCTATGGTTTATATGTCTCGTATGATGGGTTTAGGATGATGTTGCAAAAAAGTTCGTTTTCAAAAGAGTTTTGTAACTACGAACGTCCGTAACTTTCACGAATGAACCGGATGGCTTTGATATGTTCGCAAATGATCCTATGACGTATAATGACTATGATTTCCATAGGCGGGCCCGGATTGGTTGACGCCGACCGTGGGTCCCGCGAATTTTCTTTGTATAGTGCTAATGACTCTTTTTTTTTTAAAGAATTCAATATGACTATCCTTCCGACCCCCGAGTATGATTACTTATTTATCTGTTGAGTCTGAAATAAGGATTTTTATGTATGTGATTTTGATACGTAACTACGGTTTCTGAAGTTCGGTTTGATATGTTCCCGAGTGACGTTCGAAAGAAAATCTGATTTGACTACTGTTTTGGCCTATAATTGATGGTTCGTTTCGATTGACCTATTAAGTCTTTGAAAATGTTTTAAACCGTATTTGGTTACTTATGATTACGCTCGTGCATTCTCGTTGTTACATTTTTTCCGAGTCCGGCCAAACAGTATGTGTGATATTGACCGCGGTATGTGTGATATTGACCGGATACTTGACCGCTGGTATGTGTGATATTGACATTGGATTCTTGACCGCGGTATGTGTGATATTGACCGCCGGATACTTGACCGCGGTATGTGTGATATTGACAGCCGGATTCTTGACGCGGTATGTGTGATATTGACCGCTGGGTATTTGGCCGCGGTATGTGTATATGTGATATTGCCGCTGGGTATTTGGCCGCGGTATGTGTGTATGTGACATTGGCCGCTGGGTACTTGACCGCGGTATGTGTATATGTGGTATGTGATATGTGATAATATGATGATATGATCTTATTTGCCGAGTCCCTCACTAGAGCGGGACACGATATGTGTGCGTATGATATGTGAGTTTGACGATCGGATCATGATCGGTCGGTTAATGTCAGCTCATATGATTTGTTCTATTTTCTATATATATGAGACAAACGTTTTACAAAAGAAAGCTAAGCATTTTGGCATTCGGATTATCGCATTTGTCTTCCGTACCGCCTATGTATGATTTGTACTTGTGTGCAAGCCCTTTGGTATTTTGGATTTTTATGCTTATTTTCTGCACTCCTTACTTTGGTTACGACCTCGTTTTCTGTATGTCATGCTTTACATGCTCAGTACATATTCCGTACTGACCCCCTTTCTTCGGGAGCTGCGTTTCATGCCGCGCAGGTACCCACAGATGAATAGATGATGTTAGCAGAAGACGTTCCAGCTGGATTGGCGAGCTCCATTTCTCAGTGGGCTTTGCCGAGTCTGAGTGCTTTTGTATGGTATCTGAGATGTTGGTAGAGACTTTGCAGATAGTGTCGTGTGTGTGATATGTCAGTTTTGTAAGCGGCTATGTAAGCCGATGTATGATTATGCATTATGTTACGAACTTCATATGTTTACGGATTTCATAGGATGCTAGTTTATTTGGTTCGACAAAGATGAAAGGCATGTTTGTTTTCGAAAAAAAAAAAATTCAGTATGTACTTATGATATGATTTGAGGGCCAGCATGTTTATGAGTATTGTGAGAGTCAGTGGGTTCGCTCGGCCCTAGGTAAGGGTCGGGTGCCCATCACGCCCTATGGAAAGTTAGGGTGTGACAGTTAGCACTAGGACAGTAAGTAAGTCAGAGATACAGTATTGTCCATAGATGCAGTTAAAGATATGAGAGTATTAAGAGACATACGTACTAGATTCTCATCGGTAAGTCAAAAGTGCCAGGTTGATTCTTATCCTCTTTCTTTGCAGCATATGTTGAATATATTACATTTCCACCTTAAATACTCGGTACATTATTCGGACTGATGTCCTTTCCGTGGTCGCCGCGTTCGTGCACAGTGTAGAACGAGACGAGGATCTACGCGCATGGGCTTTCGGTGTATTTTGATTGGTGGGCTCCATTTCTTCGGAGCATTTCGCCGAGTCCGGGTCTATCTATATATATACATAACTTGTGTTATGGGTATGTCGGGGGCCTTGTCCCGACTTGTATACTTCAGTCATGTTCATAGAGGCTTTGCAGACAGTTCCTGTGTACAACTTAGTTATATTATGTCGGTTGTTATGTTGGCGTCATGGGTCCACTGCACATATATTTATGCATGATATTATGTTCGTATTTAGCCCTTAGCCGTATTTTTACCATTCAAGACATGAAGGATGCAAGTTATAAGTTGGTTCGCTTGGTTCCCGTAGGGTGCCGGGTGCCAATCACGCCTTACCAAGGGTGGGGTGTGATACTGTCTACTTTCGTGCTATTCACTCAATTTGTTAAAATGTATGAACAATAATGATTTATCTTTTTTGCCACATTTCTGTGGAGGATTTTATCAAAATCATCCTTATAGTTTCCGCACAAATTTCACTACATCCTTGTGATATCTCACTTAACTGAAAACATCCTTTAAGTTTGTCAAAGTTAACCAAAACATCCCTTTGTTAAATAAACCATCCACCTTTATCGGAACTTTTATTTCTCACGTGACCCCTCTTCTTTTTGTGCTCCTTTTCTCAGAGTCTTCCTCCTTCCTTCTTGGGTGAAGCTTCTTCCTTTAATTCATTAGACACAAGGATGGTCCTATTACCTTTCTCCAATCTCTTGAACATTACATGGCATAATTGCCTACGAGACAAATTTGACAGAGATTTCTATTTGAAAATGGAACCTTTATTTCTCCTATTCTTGGTCAAGGAACAGTAATTCATAGAGTTTCATATATTTCAGGTGCAGGATATGTGGATGCTTTAATCAAAGTATTTAAAGTAAAACAAATTATATTTTTACAACCAAGAATATCATATGAAACAGATTTTTGTCAAAAGTCAAATAACATGCAGAAAAATATAAGAAAAAAATCCTCCCACGTTAAAGAAAGAATTACAAGACCCACTCTCCAATTTTTTAAACCAGTTTGAATAAGTATTCAAGATTCAAATTTAAAAACAAAAACAAAGATTATAAAAGTTATAGGACAAAAAAAGTAGTCGTTAATCTAATAGAGATGATTAAAGGATATGAAAAGAAGACATGGCAAAGAGAGAATGGGGGTTAGGATTTGCAAAGGCATATTCTTTTGCCTAAAGCTCCTCGGATATATGCTGCGGGAGTTCTTTTCAATTCTAGTCCACTGGATTGAAGACTCCTAGAATAGAAAAGTAAATGGAGGTCACGTGAGGAAAAAAGTTTCGTTAGAGGTGGATGAAATATTTAACAGAGGGATGTTATTGGTTAAGTTTAGCAAACTTAAAAGATGCTTTCCGTTAAGTGAGACATTATAAGGATGTAGTGAAAATTATGGGGAAACTATAAGGATGATTTTGGTTAAGTGAGACATTTTTGTGTGTATAATTTAACATGCATAGGTTGAGCGTGGCATGGGATGGTAAACGATGGCGGAAATGTGATTTCGCCTAGGGGGTGAAATATAAAAAAAACATACGAAAGAAGCCTAAGGGGTTCAACATATATCTTATATATACATAAAAATAATTTTGCGCTCAGAAAAAAAGATTTTTTTTTTTAGGGGGTTCGGATGAACGCCCTCGGCTCTATGTGACTCCGCCACTGATGGCAAATATGTCTTTTTCAATGGCTTGAGAATTTTGAGTCCTTACTATGGGGATAGGAGGTGGAGGATATCTGAAGGGCTTTGTAGGGAGGAGGTCGATTTGAGACATATAGAAGTTTTAAGTAATTGCTTCAGTGTCAGCAAAGGAAAAATAGCACCTATTGCTAGAGCAAAAAACTGATTGTAATTCCCTCATTCTTAATTCTTCCCATGGACCACATCAGAAAGCACCGGTACCATTACATTCATGCATAACTTCCATGCTAAGGTTAGACCATTAAATGATATCATCACTTTTATTTGCATAGACTATCAACTACAGATTGCTTGAAATCAAAGTATATATTAGTTAACAGCGATAAACTAGAAATTATAGGTTAAGCAACTAGGAAGAAGTGTACCGAATGAAATTTGTTCAAGCTAGCATACTGGAATATCAATCACCTAAAATGACCATAGGCCTATGAGTGTAGGCCATGATTTATAGTTTGATGGAAAACATCTCCTATTTGAATCAAGCTTGTCAAGACATGCTTTCTTTTCGGACAGAAAGAAAGGGAAAACGGTGAAAATTCTCAATGTGAACTGTGAAACAACCCATCATTTCCCCGTAGAAAACTGTTAGTTAGATTGGGGAAATTCTCTTTATTCTGTTTCCCCGGTTATTGTGTATTTATGTGAAGATTACATCATAGATGCAGATCACTTTGGATTAAGTAACTCTTTCTAGATGCAGCTCACTTTGGATTAAATAACTAACCGGTGTGGTATCATGACAATCTCGGGATAAGTTGCTTATATCTAGCGACATTCTTCCATTTGTTTACTCGTCCCTTACCAAAACCATCCTCCAGAAAAGTAAACGACAAAAATGAAAAGGAAATATGAGTTGCAACAGTCAAGATTGTTGTGTTTTGCATCTTTTTTTTTTTTTCTTCTTTGGCAATGCTAATATAAATGTTATGCTTTAGCTAGGCAAACCTCATAAGGAAGTCTTCTTTAAAATTGTTCTTGCACAAGTGTTAAGGAGTAAGGACATGCAGGCTGCAGCTAAACTGCAACAAGGATAACCCACATGAATCTTTCTCTCTCTCTCTCTCTCTCTCTCTCTCTCTCTCTCTCTCTCTCTCTCTCTCTCTCTCTCTCTCTCTCTCTCTCGTCTTGGATTATAATGTAGGGATTTATATGGTATTTATTGGAAAATATTCTTCCTGTTTGGAAATTGTTTATTGTATTATGGAGTTCCATGTTACTCATTGAGCATACCTTTTTCATTTCTCAAAACTGATTGAATGCCTTAAGAAGGAAAGAGAAGGAACCCACTGGGGAACAAAGACATTCACTTATGCCATCAGGTTGTTGACTTGGTGAAATGATTTAATCTGTTTATTATCCTAGATAATTTGTGATATTTCAGAGATGGCTTGCTTGCTAAAAGTAGCAGCAATATATGACAGCGCACTTGATTTTTGGCTCAAAAAGAATCTTATCCTTCTATTATCTTTCCTTCTGTACCATCTGCTGATGTATAAAAAATAACTTACTGCAAAAGTAGGCTTGACAGCTGAGAAGCTTAGCATCGACTCTGACTCATCACTCATTAGACTTGAAACTTATATGAAAAGCTATGCACCTTGACTATATTTAATCGATTAGTGGTGGAAACTTGCGAGTGGCATGCTTCCTACATGAAGGAGAAAATTGGTCTGCCAGTGCTTTCTTTTTTAATTTTATAAAAATAAAATATGTTTTCCACTTTTCCGTTGGAGAAACAACTATTAGGGAAATTGCCAAGCACAATTCTAATGTCCACACCCTCTCTTTAACTGACAATGGGTTGTGGGACCCAATAATTAAATAAAAGAAAAAAAGGAAAAAGCAAAATAATGAAATGAGAAATTAAATAAGTGATTGGACGATTGATAAGGAATTGTGGGCTGCAGCAGCAAAAAGTTGCAATGGCAACAAGTTTTAGTACGTGATCACATGACAACCAATTTGCTATTTGGAAATTGCAATTTAACTTTGTTGTGATTGGTTGATTTGAAGGAAACTTTGCCTATAAATAGCGGAGTACCTTCTTCACATTTAAAACACACCAAACAGAGAGAGCAATAGAGAGTAAGAGTAATCTGTGCTATTTTCTATAGTCTGTGAGAAATAGAGAAGTGGGAGTAATATTGTAGTGAGTTGTGTAATAAAGAGTGTTGTTCTTTTGAAGGTGTAGTAGTCTCTTACACTACCAATTTGTTATAGTGATATTATATTGCTTCGCTCGAATATTATATTTTATCCTGTTAAAAAGATTTGGTGTCGCCGTTACTCTCTTATTCTTGCTACTTAACGTGGATATTATTCTGGTGGGATCATTATTTCCCAACAACGTGGTATCGGAGCCGTGGCGAATATAATGTCATTGTCTTTTCAATACCTCTAAATGCCTCAACAAAGAAAATTACGAAAATGGTGTCTACGAATGAAAGCCTTTCTTGGCTCCCAAGATGTTTGGGATATTGTGGAAAAGGGTTTACAAACCCGATAATGAAGAGACTGCTTTGCCTCAAAATAAAAGATGTCTTGACAAAGACAAGGAAGAAAGATCAACAAGCCCTCGCTTTCATCCACCAATGTCTCGATGATGGCATGTTCGAAAGGGGGAAAATATGCAACCTCCAAAAGGAAGCTTGGGAGATTTTACAAAATTCTCTCCAAGGTGTTGATAAAGTAAAGAAGATAAAACTTCAAACTCTAAGGGCTGATTTTGAAGTTTTAAAAAATGAAAAGAATAGAATCCATTTCGAGATTTCTTTTCAAGAGTGATGGCTATAAGTAAATCAGTAGAAGATACGGGGAGGAAGTAGACGATGTGCGTGTGGTGGAAAAGATCCTTCGCTCTTAACACCTAAACTTGATTTTGTAGTGTGGTAACTGAGGAGTCTAAAGATTTAGACTCAATGACGATGAGCAATTGAGTGGTTCTTTGCAAAGCCCACGAAGAAAAGATTAAAAGGAGGGC